>NC_141864.1:9056666-9363333 GCF_024713525.1 Acromyrmex echinatior | reverse complement strand
GTAATATCTAAACAATGCAAAGTATATTCGTACAAATACAGAAAGCATGTAAAGATTTGTTAACATCATATTTACTTTGTATAATAATCTTCTTCGTACTTCTCATGAATAATTCCGTCCGAATGTCATAACTCTCAGATGGTTAGGTGCAGTACTGTCAAGACAGTTGACACGATCACGTCTCAAAGACCACGTCACTCTCGCAGTATCTCTTAAGGAATAAGTCACGGCTTTAGAGAGAAGACAATTTAAAGAGACAGTTGGTGGAGACGCGAATAGGAAGTGAGAACATCATACATATAAAAGAGAAAGAACAAAGGGATGAAACAAGTTCTTCAAATTCAAAGAAAGCGGTCAATCTAAGGGGATTCGATCCTGCAAGATTTTTACTGCGGACAGACTTTTGCAAACGTGGCCGAAATAGGTGTCAACGCGGCCCATCGGAGGATTCAAACGACTAGCTATACGTAAAAAGTGAAGGAGACTCGATGTTTAAGCACAGCTTTAAAAGTCGCTAGCTTGTACACTAAAAAAAGACTACCCGGAGAATCACCTGGAGACTCGCACGCGATTCGGAAAACTCTACTGGCGGGTTGTTTCTAGTTCTTTCTTTAAAGATGTAGAAGATAACGTGATCTTGTTGGTGGCGGAGGTATGAACGATGTGAAAAATGCAGCAAGACATTTGTCCGGCTGAAGTATTTACATTACCCACGAGGTTCTCCTCAAGAATGTGCGGATAGTTCCACGTTATGGTAAGTTCGTTATATGGAATGCATAATATTACGTGGCAATGATCGTTTCTCGTAAAATACGTGCTCTTCAGATCAAAAGATCGCACCTTCAGATATATATATCCGTAAATTGTGAATGCTTGTGATTAATAAATAATAATTTTAGCTAACAGAAATGAGATTATTGATAATGAATTGAGAGAAATCGATTTCTGTGGTTGAATCACTTAGTTTCAAAGTAAACAATGTTCATATTAACATAAACACTTAGCAAATAATAAACTAAAGAGTTAAATTTAATACATTCCTTGATTTAAATTATTTAACTGTTTTTAAATTAATTAACAACGTATTGAGTACAAGCAGATGGCAGATGGTCTATAAAAATGAATATTAAAAAGAACTCAAATTGGATATAATGTGACATGAATTTAGCGTACGAAGAAAATTTTTAGACAACCGATATTTCCAAAAAAAATACAATCAGAAGATAAAAATCAAAGTTTATTTAAATTAAAGTTTAGTTAAAATTTGGTTTGAATAAAAATATCTTAGTAGCGCAATCTCGAGATTGGCAATTCGTAAAGATCCGTATGAACTTTTAGTAGATTAAACGCGGGTCAAAGGGTTCGTCAGCCTAATCGCTTAACTTACTCGAGCAAACGGTATCTTGTAGTATGGGAAAACCCGTCACGGGGCTTTGCGAAGCCAACTAAGTTGGACTTACATCGCGGGGAATGAAATGAGGCCTTGAGCTGAAGCGCAAACCTGGAATTGTCATTTTATCTCGCTCGGTTGAAGTCACTCTGTTGAGGACTTCTGTTTTACGAAAAGTACGAAACTTTGGACGAGAATTATGTGTACGATGCCACAATTTGACACCGAGTGTACAGTTAAAGCTTTCGAATCAATTTTGACTCTTGCAGCGGTAAATTGAAGAGTCTAGAATGTAAAATAAAATGGAAATTAAGGGAGATGGGAGGTGGGAAAGGAATAAACTTTTTCTCGCATTTGGCGATAATATTGTTCCCGTCTTCTTATAAGAATTATTCAGGGTGACTCTCATTTATATAACATGAGCGGTAAAAAAATCATCCGACTTGCGCTGACTATAAAATTAAAATTGACGAGGGTAGCTATATAAATAAAAGGATCCGCCGACGAGCGGGCGCGTTCATGGACCATACAATCACGAATTCTAGCACGTGTTACCGTATAGCTGTAGAACGGAGCCGGCTCCTTGCTAGTGCAATAACGATCCTATGTCCCGACCACGCCAAGCGCTCGGAATACTTTAACACTTCGTAGTCAAAGATAGTGAATAGGCTATAACGATAACCGTTATCGTTACCCACCTCACCTCGATGCGCCCAATCAAACTGTGCTGGTTCTGTGTTAGGAATCAACCTCGGACCTCCCTGTAATGCCGTGTTACTGTGTGTTCAGGTACCAGACGATGGACATCTTACGATCTTGAACGAACACACGTAATGCTCCTGAAGGTGTTGATGGCGACGCCGACGTTGGTATCGCTATATGTGCATGTATATATATATATATATATATATATATATGGGAGTATATACCGTACATATGTACACGTACATTTAACCCCGAGTTTCCCCGCATCAAACATCTCGAGCCCTTCGATGGCTTCAAGGGGTGTTACAATTTCACCGTCGGCACGTTCAGGCGTTCGAGGAGGTCGGTCAGAGAAGAGGGCGACAAAGTTTCGCGGGAAACGAAATTATTCGCGATCGAGTGTCTTTAAGCTACCGAAACGTGCACTGAGAAAAATTCTGGTTAAACAAAAATACTCAACCAGAAGGCATTTTAGTTGTCATAAAAATTCTGGTTACGATTGTTTGGCCTCATCAAAATGCTATTCTGTCTTTTTGTTGGTTAAACCAAAATATTTTTAAAAATTTATTTATATGTTTATTTATGTACACTGAGAGAAAAATGTACTAAATTAATAAATAATTGCTTGAATAGCACTAATACAACATTTATTTACGAAAAATATATTTTGTTGAATAAGATATAATAATAGGTAAATCAAATTAAGTTCTGGGGTACCAAATAAATATGTTTACATTTAGTAAATATTCAACTGGCACTATTCGAATAAATATTTTTTTTATTAAAGTTTAGTACATTTTTCTCTAAGTATATGTTATATATATATATCTTTGTCTTCATTTTTTACACCTTACTCCTCTTCGCTTTACGGGACAAATATGCTTTTCAGGAACTTTGAGGCTTTTTTCAAGCTTTCCCATTTAATAATCCATTTTGGATTTAAAACGTAATTTTTTTCCAAAACGTTATTCGCTCCTGTTATTTGATATTCCATTCTCTTGTGCTATGTAGGTTGTAGCCTGGTATTGCAATATATGGAATCATTGAATATAAAAAAAACGCTGTTGCCACCTCATCCTTTTGGGAAAAAAAATATATCATTTTATGTGTATTTTCATTCACTCGTCCGCTACTTAAAGAGCGCAGGTTTATGCGTATAGTTACGTTAAAAATTCAACACGTTTGATATGCATTGCCGCAACTGCACGAGCAGGTACATACCGAACCCGTTCCCGTGTATCTAGAAATAGCCTCTCGACACTTATTTATGCACGGTCTGTCCCCCGCAGCCCCAAACGCATCGCACAGCATTTGCGCCGAGATCAACAATACACTTTTGCGAATTGTTGAAGTATGATGCGCGGCGTACAAATGATAAATGCGACAAACAACGCGTTCAACCTGTCCCACCTTTCACCGTATGAATGGCACGAAAATGAGTGCCTGGTGCCCGACATACAAGCGTTCTTTTTTTTATTTTCCTACTCCGCATCGTGACATCAGCTCGTTCTCTGTACCTGAATAAATAGAAATTTTCCCTGTGAAAGGAAACGGTCGCTTCGCGTGGCATTGAAACGCGGAAATCGTTTAATATAACGACTAGGAAATGTCTGTAAATTACATGCTATCGTCTCTCTCTTTCTCTCTCTCTTTCTCTCTCTTTAAGGGATTGAGATAATTACAAATTAAAAGAAGAAACCACAAGAACATATCATGTGTTTCCTGTATTTTCTAATGTTTTTGCAGGTAAATAAATTATCACATTTTAACAGTAAATATTAAACAATATAGCGACGGCGCGGTATTGTTTTTACGTTCTATAAAAATCTCGATTTTATATCGACGATATATTAATGTTGTGTTATTATCTATGTTGCATTGTTCTTATTTTCTATCTGTTTGTTACTGTGCGATTGAAGCGAAGTGTGAAGATATTAATTGAAGCGTTTCGTAGAAGTGGATGATTCTTTTTGATTGGAGAGGATATGTTGCAACGGGTATATGCTCGTTAAAAACAATCGATAGGTCAATACCTGGCACTTGTGTCAATCTCCTTAGAATCAGTTCGCGAACGACGCGAACTCGCAGCTGCTTGCATTTAAATGCAAAGTGTGTCTGGCAGCGGTTGGAATATATTTTCTAAGAATTATTGCTCTATTTATATTTTCTTCGAGTGCAGGAACGACGTAGCGCGACGACGTAAGTAAAATAAAAGATGACACAATTGATAAATGCTCTTTTCAAATTTTCATCCTCGCGAGGAATCTCATCGATCCCCGAGCAAGCGTCATGATGGCAAAGCATCTTTCGTTCCCGACGGTCGCTAAGCTCGTCCATTCATTCCAAGGGACGTGAAAGGGTTGAGGGACGTCGAAAGGTCGAGAAAAGGAAGAGGCGGGTGGTGAGCACGGAGTACGGATATCTGCATGCAGGGCGGAATGCGCAATATGCAAGTTCTCAAATGACTCGAAAGTGGTGGAAGTCGACGCGTCGCAGATTTAATGACGCAGCGGTAGACAAAAGAGAGCGCGGGGGTGGTTGGAGAAGAAAATCTGGAACGGGAAAACAGCCCTGTTACGCGTTACGGAGTTGTGCTACCATTTACTGGTAGCATTCAGACATTCCGTATACACGCGAAATTGCAAACGAATTATTACTCGACTGGCATGAATACGTAGAACGGATGTGAATCCGTTTCAGAAACAAAGACAAAGAAACTTTGCGTTCTTTGAGAGAAAATATTCCTTTTTTGCACCATCAATGTCCATTCCCCCCCCCCCTCCCCCCCGAGAGGCGCATTGTCTGGCGTCGGATAGTTTTTCAGTGTATCGAAGAGAATTCAAGTATATATATATATATGTATATATTCGAAATGTTGTACTAAACGCAAGGCACGGAGTACCTACTCTCCTCGGGCACGTTGGAGATGCGAGCGGAATCGAAAGAGCTTCGTTACTCTGACAGAGAGCTGAATCGCTCGAATCGGGTTACATTCAATCTCCGTCAGAAAAGACGGGGACCACCGTCATACATTTTCTTTACCGTTTGAGATGAGATCGTCGTTTCCTCTGTGCAAACAGTGACTATATAGCGGTAAATAAATTCGGATTTTAACGATTTCGTGCTCTAAATGTAAATCGAATGCGGAAGACATGAGCAATTGTGATAAAAGAGTCCCTTTTGATCTTCAAACTTTTTTATGTAATCGTAAAAATAAGATGTTTCAACCTTCAATCGCAATATCAATTCTAAATAAGATTTTAGATTAATAATGCATATCCTTAAAAAAGTGATAATCTTAATTTTTTTAAGATTAAATAAATAAAGATGAAAATTATGTAAAGAATCAAGCTGACGAATCTTATTAGGAAATCAATGTAATACTTTATGCGCATAGCGTTTAATTCTAGGAAATATGTCACTCATCAGCTGTTCGATTTTATCCAATGTTTTTATTGGGTTTCTCCTATCTCTCGCGAAATAAGCGAATATTCCCAACTTGATCCGCTTACGCCGGTTTTACTCCAGTTTCTCCTAAGTATAATATACATACGATCTTCTATAACATATATAAACATGACACGTGGATATATCGTACCTACACAGTTATGCGCAAATGCACTTCTGTTAATATAACTTTTAGTAACTGTAGGAACTTATGAAAATATATATAACATTTTAAACCACTCGAATATTTTAAAATGTTGTCAAACGTATTTCGATTTTGATGTAAACTTCATCGAAGAACGAAAACATATTTTTCTTAAAACGTACCATTAAATGCATTTTTCAAAATTCAACAAATTTTTCTCGAAGGTCTAAAATTCATACTTGCCGATATTGACTTGTCCCGCTTTAAAACATACCATGTTGTACATGTCGAGCTTGCGAGTGGGTTAAGACGCATGTTTTTATTTACAGGACTGACGTTTTACAGCCGGGAAAGATTCGACGGAAGCTGCTAGCAAGAGAGCAGCTTACACATGTACATGTATATCGTGCGTATATAGTATGACGGAAAAAGATGCGTGTAGACTATATATACGCCAGCTAAACACACAGAAGACTACCCCGAGCTCTCCGAGGACATGTTAGCTTCGCACGTGATACTTCCAGCCTGCCGTCTTTACGACAAGAGCTCCCGGACCATCTCCGGTTCCACGGACTACATGAGAAGAGCAAGGCAGCCTCTTCACACATCCTAAATTCCTCGATATTCGCGCAATCTCTATTTTACGATCCAGAGATTAGGATAAGAATTATAAGACGAAACGCAATGTCGCAGTATCCATGAAATATTGTAATCTTAAGTCGCCACTGATCGTATATGTATTAAATGTAAACACTTTAATATTTGTATTTAAAAAATATATGTCTCTTTCTCTCTCTCTCTCTCTCTCTCTTTAGGTCTCTATTTAAGTCATCTTATGATTATTCATAGGAAAAAATAGATAATGCTATTCGAATAATAACTGACAGGAAACTATTTAAATGACGTGTGTCATGTATGAAGTTATGAATGATTGATGTTCATATCAAATATTTATATCAGCTTGATTAGTGATTCAATTAATCAAATTACTACAATTTTTATTTCACGAATTAGATTTCAACAACCTGGCGTATCGATGCAACTTTATTAATTTCAGCGCTCTATATTTTTATAAATTCAATATTCAATAAATCTCCTGCAGTTACTAACATAAACTAAGTACGGATAAGCTAGAATTATGATTTATTAACACGCAATACGCAATCCAAGCAAGTTGTTTAGTCGAACAAACAGAATCGTAAAAAGTCATAAATATCTGGACGCGACCAGACTCGATGTTCGTTCCTGAATACAGCGAAGATATTCGAGGCGTCAAGTGTGCGTAATATGTGCACACCCTTGATTTTTTTTCCCTCTGGCGCTTTTACGTTACTCGAATGACAAAACCACTGTTTTCTTTCCAGCTTGAGTCCTAATCCTGGGGATTCTGCCGCTGTCACGGCGACAGTCTCAGGAGCGAAAATCGTGTGTCGCATGCACTTTACTTATCGCTGTATTATTCACATGCTGTCAAGCTGTATCGACATGTGCAGCGATAAGAATAATTAGTGCCTAAGTATTGTTAACATATTTTTTTTTATCTAATAATCGATAATAAATCGAATTGCTTACGCAATGCTCTTTACTGAGAAAAAATTAACGATGCCTCCAAAGAAAATTATACATATAAAATATGATAAAATTAATGGAAATTAGTGGAAAGTACACACGTAGTATTATTTCGTGCAAAGATAAGCCCAGATTAAAACAAGGGACATGGATAAAGAACTCATTTTAATAAATATTCGCAGTAATTGTATCAAAGATAATCTAAAAAAATATAAGATCGAAACGTTAACTATTTTTTTATATTAATATTCTTATTATTTCTTTCATGTTAACGTTTTAATAAATTTTATTCACGCGCTGAGATTCTATGTCGATTTTTTATAGACATTTTTAATATCATCGATTCATCTGATATTCGCAATGTCGTTCGAACTCATCAAAGTTCTTCATTCATACATAGAAAATGTTGCTAGAGTATCTAACAATTTAGGTATACATATCTGAAAACGATTTTGTTGGATCATCAAAATAATTATGTATGATGCTCGAACTGATTGTTAAAATGTCAAAATTTTTTGCAATATTGTTCATATTTACGTTTCCTATATAATCATTTTAATAGTTCAACAAAATTATTTTTAAATAATTTGTATATTTAAATTTTTAGATACTTCAGCAAAATTTTTTTTTTGTGCATTCCTTTGCACTGGTTTGCTTCAAATCCGACTTGAGATTCGACTCAACGAAATTCAATTTTTTCTGCCTGATTTACGCGAAGAATAATTGAAGAAGAATAATTGAAATTAATCTCGCAACCTTTGATACACGTGTCAATTTATAAAAATCATTTACACGTAAGGTAATAATAAATAACACATTGACGTTCCTAACTGAATACGCGTGGACGTTAAGGTCAAACGTGAACTCCCACGATGCGAAAGTGCACTCGTTATACGTGTTGACGTTAACGACGCATTTGTCCCCTTCAGAGAATTATCATCCAAGAGAGCTTCCATTCCAGATGACAATGTCGCTTTATGTTTTAATGTCACACTCGGTGAAACTTTCACATTCACTAAGATAAAGCTCCTATCCATTTTTTATTCCAATCCTACATACGCATTTTTTATATACAGTAGCGCCATTCAAAGTCCATTGTCGTATAAGAAACGGTATTATAATTCATAACTGGATAGTCCCCATCCAAGAAAGCTGTATTCTTCTAGAATTTTCTTTCATGACGCCAATACAGTGGAGACTAATGTTACACATACCTCACGTTATCCAATCCGGAAAAAAAATCCGATATAAAAGACTCATACAGTTTAATGATTCTATCAGGAACTATGATAAGAAATTATGGAGAATAATATTAGGTGTTGGAATTAATTCGTAGCGTTTTTTAATGAAAGAATGTTATTTATTTCACATGAGCATTAAAAAATACATTAATGAAAGTACTTCCCATCACTTGTAAAACGCTACGAATTAATTCCAACACCTAATAAGTTCATCATAATATAGATCGAAGAGAGGTACATTGTAAAGTCAGCTGATTAATTAATTAAAACATTGTTTATACAATCCATATCGGATAAATATAACTATGCAATGTGCAATCAACACCGATAATCAGTTTATTGGTTGCAGTATTGTTAAAAAAAAAAATTACGTAAACCACTGTCTATAATATTTATAGGAAAAAATAGCCATTAAATTACAATCCATTGGAAATATCTTTACAGAATTTCGGCGCGTTTCGGTTTGATTAATCCGTATAGTGCTGTGGAACCAAAAATTCCAATAACGATATCGATTCTATATCGCGTAATTGATAATATCAGTATTGCGGTTCCGCTCGCACGTGCTTGAGGCTCGAGGCACGTGTGTGAAAATTGGCATAAACTCTAATAAAGCAGAGTATGTAATGCCGGTCGCGTGCTATAATTAAATAAATTTTGCGGGGACGGTCACACCGTAAATACTGCTGAAAGTATCCGGGAATTCACTGCGCGAGCTTTTTTTTATGTGGTTTTCCCTGTCGACCAGTGGTATTACCTGTGGCACGCGAGCACGCAGTAAATAGACAGTAAGGCGGAAAACTCGCCGTAATTCAAGCGCCCGGCGAGAGAAACGAGACGTCGGTGAGCGGCAACGATGGCGCAAAACTGCCCGTTAGACGTAAGGCGAGCTTTCCAGGTGGAAAAAGAAAAGAAAGAAAAAGTGGAAGGGGTGGAAGGCGGATGCTTTATTACATACCACCCAACCAAGTTTTATGTTCTTTAATCTCCGCGACGCTCTCCTCTCGTTTCACTTCGACGCCGTGTATTCGAGAAATTTTACGTCCATTTAGGACGAGCGAGCTTTGTAAATGATGCAGTTAAGCGCCGCCGAAAGATTCAGACAGCGGATTCATGACAGACTAGAATTTTCAGAGACAGAGGAAGCGAGATAAATCGATAATAACTACGGGTTAGGTTTTCTTAGAGAAAATAAAGAATATTGAAAATTTTAGGACTTTATTCCTAAATATTTCCAAACTAGTTTGTGACTGTCAGAAGTCTGTGGATTAATTTTCTTGCGCAGTATCTGAAATAATTTCCAGGAGCACAAGTTATCATAATATCGAAATGATGTCAAAATAGCTGTAAATTTAATTATTAAAAAGTCACTTTTCAATCAATCACGATTCATTTTGACGTCATTTTGATGTTGTTGTAACTTTGCTGCTCTACTTGGGTTAATACTGTCCTTACATGAAATTAAATTTGTCCAAGGAACATACAAAAGTTAATAAAAAAATCAAAATAACTTTATTTTAATTCTTAACATCAATAAATAGTCAAATTTTGTAACAAAAATCATTTTAATTTTCATGACGTCAAAATAAAGTCATTTTGACTTTCTCTTGTCTTGGTGTGTACTTTGGGTGTGTCAGTTTTCCATAAATCATTAGAATGACATTAGACATTACTGGAATGCTAATTACAAAGGAATTTCCTGTAATAATATTAAAACAAAGTGCAAAATTGAATTTTTAAAAAATTAATAAATTTAATAAATTTAATAAATTAATAAATTTAAAAGACAGCTATCTCCGAAATAAAAAACTGTCCTTTACAATAAAGGACAGTCACCGTAGTAATGATATTTACGTGATATTAATGAAAAATTCCTCTTTATTTCCAACTTTTCTCCTTACCCTCTTATTTTTCTTTTACCTCCCTAATTTTGTTCATATTTTAAATAATGCCACATCGTTCTGGTCTATATTTAGCGTCATGCACGGAAACTTTTATGCACAAAGCGCTGTATACGTATAACACGCGACTTGCGAGCGATTCGGGGTGATTCATGTATTTCAAATTATTATCCGAGTCTGTCGTAAACCGGGTCTGATCGATCGCTCACACACACGACAGGAGAGGTGACGGCATAAAATATTTGACTTTGGTTATAACCGGCCTTCTGCCTTCAAGCGCAGCGCCGCCGCCCATTAAATGCATTTCAACTGCAGCACGTGCAACACGACGTAACATTTTCAATCTGAATATAAACGCGTATTCTCTCCCAGAATCTCTTACAGAGATTAAAATCGATCCGGCGATATGGACGCCCTTATTGCATCGTCGCGATTCGCGTGAACTTACATTGCCTGATTAAAAAATTGCCTGTCCTTCTCTTTCCTGAGAACGTCACATATACGGAACTCCTCGTACTGTTTTTATTCGATTTAATCGAGCGAATGAAATTCTACGGGATAAAGGATAATGGCAAAAAACTCCAAATGTGAAGAAGACGAAAACAATGTCGCGCCCGAAACTTGACACTCTTTATACGAATAAGCGGCACGTAATTCTCAAGGAATACAAAAAACCAACGAAAAATAGAAATGACTTAATTTTAATTCTTAATACATTAATGAATTCAGTTTTATTTTTTAATTTTTAAATTTTTTAGAAAAAAATCAACAATTTTGAGTTTCAATATTTTTATCAAAGCATATTTTTTGAATAAATGTCATGATAGATTCATTATTGTTCATAATTTTCTATCTGCCTGTCGGCGAAAAATACAGAAAAAAGTCAATAGCTTTTTTGTCACTGCAATGTATTAAAAATTTCCAACTTGTTTTCTCCAAACTTCAAATATATACTAATTTTATTTTAAATACAACGATGAGTGTATTAATTACAAAGGACTAACATGAAGAGTTGCATTACACAAAGGTAAACAAGTTTAAAGACACGATAGAAAACGTAGCTTGTTTAACATAATATTTTTCCAAAAAAACGTCTAACAAATTGTGACATACACGTTAATTTTTTAATCCCTTTGAGAAATTGCGGCCAAACGCAAGCGGCGTGGCGCCAGCGAAATTCCTGCAGCAAAAGCTGCGGAGAAAGGCAAGAAAGCTCGAAGCATCGACCGCATTTCCGCAAGCATTTGATGCTTGAAAACAGGCGCCGCGGCGTCTAGACGCCCCGCCGTCCACGACCGACGACGGGATCGTTTCCCGTCTCGCCCGCGATATATCCTACATTCGCGGCAAGAAACAAACTCTCCCCTGCGAATATTCGAATATTCATCGGGCCAGAAAAAATAACAAGCGATCGAATTCGGTGAGACACGTCGAAAGTATGAAAGGTTCACGTGTAATCGATCCACGCTGGCGCAAACAATAGGTTTCTTCGCGTGAGACTCTGTCTAACCTCCTTGCGAATTTGTGAGAGTTTATTTTACGGTCTCCGCGTACACGTAATGACGCAAATAATTTACAAGAATGATATGTGACTAATAGCGGAGACGGTTTCATTCTTTTAACTGACATGTGGGAAAGGAAGTAGCTATAAAGAGAGATGCGAGCATCACTGACGGATCGAGATATTTTAAGACCCTGGAGACGACACAATTCGGAGTAAAGCCATCTAACCCTTACAGAAATCTACAACAATTTATTACTAACAGGCAATAATTACTTATTTATTTGGAGTATTAAAAGTACTGAACGATTAGAAAATAATAATGCTTTTAATACTTAAAATAAGTAATTAATTGAGGGGATAGGTGGAATAAAGGCTAATCTACTTAGGCAATTCTACTTAGGTTCGACAATTAGCTTTTTTTCCGATAATTAACTTTTTCATGTAATATTGATCGTAATAGAGAAGTATTGTAACATGTAACTTCTTAAAGACATTACATAAATTCATTCAATATTGTACCCATTTGTGTATAATAAAAAAGTAGTAAATTATTTTAATTTTTATTAATATCAAGATTTTGTAATTAGACCTTTATCCCACCCATCCCCTCAATTACTACCTTTATTGGCCAGTACTAGATTTATCTGTAAAAAAACTAGAAAGGCTTAAAGGCTTTTCAGGGAATAACTCTATACATCTACTAGCAATTTGGTAGGCACACTAATGCGCACTGGTGCATATTAAAGCCGTTGTATATTAATTTTAATCTGAGCGTAAAAGTGAAATACAAATGTTTTGAATGATACAATACATATTTTATCTAACACTACAATAAAGTGTATTGAAGATTTCATGCTTTAATCTATTTCTATCAAATTTATATCAAACATATATTTTTAGGTCAATCTGTGTACGACGGCTTTAATGTACACCTAGTTCGTCTAATTCGCTATTAGATGTGTGTAAAATCGTTTTCTGAAAGGCCTTTTAAGCCTTTCTATTTTCTTACGGATAAATCTGGTACTAACCAATATTAAAAATAGTGAGTATTCAGTAATTAATTAGTTGCCGAGTACATTCAATCGAATTCCTTATGAGAACAATTTAGGAGCATTAAATCGAATGTCTATGCACGCATTTCAACAGACATAGATTCGAGAAATCTGTGGAGCGTACGTAATATCTACATACGTATAAAAACAGACGGAATATGGTTCATTCATTTAATACAGAAATGCAAATCAAATGGAATTACAGGCAATTCACTTTATTCGAGGAAGTCAAACTGTACGATGATACATTCACCGACACGACACAGTTGAGACTGATAGCGTGCCAAAACGTTGATAAGATAATCAAATACCACAAGCTCAATTGTTTATCATGACACATAGTAATCTGCATACAAATCATTTCCGCAAATAAAGTAAATTATTCATAATCGGTCTATCAATTTGCGGATCTATATTAATTTGACACTTTCTGTCGGTTTTTATAAATATTGTGTCTCTGCATATTTCCCGATCTTTTTTTCTTTTAAATTAATTCTTTCTATTCAGAATATCTCAAAACCATCGACGGTGGATTATCTAACATTGTTTGCAATTATAGTTTAATTGTATTATATTCTGTATTATAATATTTAAAATTTTAAGCGTGTACCTCATAAATTAAGCCGCTACTGTGACTAACAATAATCTTGCGAAATCAGGTTTTCACTCGTTTCTTCCCGTCCTCGATATGGCAAGAACCAGGATGCAGACCCTCTCTCTCTTTCTCTCTCTCTCTCTCTCTCTCTTGCTCTCACCGCGAGATGCACATTTAATATGGGAGAGTAATCCACGCTTTTTATACATTGTCGAAAGTGGGTCAGAAGGTTAAAGTATGATCGCCTGAGTATCTGACTATCGTAACTAGGCTGAGTACAGAACGCACAAATTAATTAGTAACTCCGTAGTCGTACATTAACGTAACGGTTTAGGAACTTAAACCAATATATCGAGAGTTTCAAACTATTATAAAACAGGTCGAACGCTCCATATACTCGTTAATACGATGATTTTATTACATTTTTCCTAAGTTGCCCACGCGTAAAAATAAAGTAAACAACAATTTATTTCAAACAAATTTTAAATTGTATCCATTTTATATTTCAATATTGAAATTTTATTATATTTCAAAACATATGTTTGTACAGTTGCCCTTCTTTCACTTAATTTCTTTTGAATTATATTTGAAATTCTAGTATTATTTATAAAAACTCATAATTACTTTTTAGAATACTCGTAAAAAATAGAAATCATTGTAAAATATGCTTCTCTCTGATTTAAGGCGTGTCATCGCATTTATTTACGAATTAAGAAACCTTATTCTTGCGGCGAACTCTTTCTGCTCTTCCTCTTTCTTTTTCTTTCTACTGAATCACTTAAGTACGGATAACACAAATATAAAATATCGTTTAAAAATTTAGAAAATATTTTTCAGACATTTTTAAATCTTAATTTCTTGAATTGCATCAACAAAACAGTCATTTTTATATAATCATAAATTGGAAAATATAATTGAACAGCGTGAAATATATCAGTTTTAAAAATATTTGGTTACATTTTAAGTAAGTAACACTCGCTGTACTTAATTAAATCTTTCTTTTAGCTATACATTAAATCTTCTTTCTTAATATTTCGCATGTAACGCGCACAGTAAACAAAGATCCAAACGACGCGTCTAAAATTTTTACAAACTTCTTTGTAACATTTCTTAGATGTTTTCGCTGTCTGAGTAATAACACTATTTTATACGCGCGTCTCCAGCAGCATTTTCTGAAAAATAAATTAGCAGTGAGTATTATATGCTATGCATAACGCGTAGCGCGCGTTATGGCATTAATCCTGCGTGGAAGAAGCCACTTACTCGCAACAAGGCGTGAAATATATCTTCAGGACGCCAGGCTGCAATTTCACCGGTTAGGGGGAGGGAGAGAGAGAGAGAGAGGGGGGGGGATGTGCGACGCCTGTAACAACACGAAAACCGCTTTCTCGTGCCGATCTAAGCACAGATTCACCCTTGTATCCGCTGAATTACAGCGAGCACAGAATAATGAAGTTCACGTAATACTGTAACGAGCGTGCGACGGGAATAACCGACGGGCGTGTAACGACGGAATCACGTAATCGGCCAATTATACGAACGATCTGGACTTGATTACAACGGAGGTACTGCGGGTGGTTGCGCAACATCTGCCATGACTGCACAATGTGTCATTCTGACTGATTGATTAAAACCGTAAGATAATTAGCAATTAGCTATATCGTATCTGCCGACGCGACGCGACGCTACGCAGCGCCCGGCGCCAAGCGTCGCTCGGTCGGCCAGGCCTACTTTCCATAACGAACATGCCAAGAGTTGAAATGTCAGAGGGTGAGGCACGTGCTCACGTCGATAACCCTAATAAAGTCATTACCGCACACTGCCGTTTTCCGTGGATGAAGCTCCGCGATAAAGGGTATGGACCGAAGTTAAACTCGGCGAGCGTGAATACAGCGAGATAAAATCTCGACGTGACATCGCCAGTAAACAGAATTGATCGACTTTATGACTTGCTATTAAGTTTCGCATTGACAAGACCTACTTTTCGCCAAATAATTATTCTGATCGACGTCGAGTCTCATTTATACGCGTAAATATCGCTCCCTTACTTTAAAAGTGCACACAACTAAAATAATCTAATTTTCGAGTTATCATCACAAATGAATTAAGTAAATATTATCCTATAGATCATCAAGAATGAACTAACGTCATAAAGAATATCGTAAAATCACCGCTATTAAAAAGAAATAGTTTTTTTAAAGGTAAATTTGATACTAAATCTATTGCATAAAATGGTGATAATCTGTGAAAGTGATACAACTTAATAAATAAATTTCTCAGAAAATCGACAGAACATGTAGGAGAATGCAAAATTCGCTAAATTAACGCATTTAATAAAATTTTGCGATTATTAAAAACTTATTTGACAATTTTTATTTTTTAAAATACTTGTGCATTTCAAATATTATCACCAACTTTTATAAATATAAATTTTATTAAATGTTCAAATATTGAAAATTCGAATGCTACATCAACAATCAAATAGCAGCTTTTTATTCGCAAAATTTGACATTCGTCTGAAATTCAATATTATAAAATTGCGAATATATCTTCCAGAATTATTATGAAATTCATGATTTAAAGTTATCATTAATTCATTATTAATTAGAATGTAAAACGGAAAATTATATAAATTCATAAAATTATACGTAAATTTCACACTGCATTTCATTAAATATCTAATCTTACGTCCTTTTTTTAAAGTATTTGCAACAATCAAATATTTTATTTAAAAATAGTGAATTTTAATTGTATTCTTATTTTTAACGCCTTCGTGTATGGCATTAGTAAAAAGATCTCAAATGTAATGCTCAAATGTAAGCAATTTCTCTGTAATATATTTTATAATTCTGTATTGTATATATTCTATTTTTTATGTAAAATCATAAATTATAATAAATAAATTATAATATTATGTTGTATATATTGTTTTACATTCTATGTACTGTTATACATTGCAAATTATTTGACAAGAAGAAATAAAATAAATAGAAAAATGCACATATATTAGAGCCCGAATTATCCGACACCGATTATTTAACTTCCGTGTTATTCGTCATCGGAATTCTATATAACAAAATCAAGTAATTTGGGAATTAAATAATAAGATGTCGGATAATCCGGGTTCTACTGTGTTAAAAAAAAAAGAGGACCGCCGATTAAAGTCAGCGGAGATGACAGAAGACCTTTACAGGTTAGTTCGTTTTTATCGGATAAAATTTTAGTGGAAACTTGAAATGAAAACTAACGTTTAATTTATAAATAAGAAAATAATGCGAAGTCAAAATGTATTTAATTTCAATGATTTCGGTAAAAACGGAACAGCCTTATATATGAAAAGTAATATTGCTCATTTTTATTTCTCAAGCCAGATAAAATAATTATTAGATATCGGACGAGTGAAATTGCGCCATTTTATTTATGATTTATCATAAAGAAAAAAAGTATCCTTTAATGTGTCAAAAAAAGATAATTTTCTATTTCAATGTTGACAAGTTCAATTTCCGTCAGAATACTCTCTCCGCTCCGACGCAATGTTATCTTTGCCAATGTAATCTCACCTCTACTTTATGATGCATCTGATCTCCTCGTTCTCCCAGCAATGAAAGGGATCTCCGGAGAATATTCCAAGCGCCAAACCCATCGAATATGATGCTCCGGTGGAAGAATCCTGTAACAAATTGAAAACAAGGATATCAGTATCATCTTACAGGAGGTGTATATTAATATAAACCGCTTCTAGTTGAACGATATCTCTTTTTAAACTAGTTCAGTTTATTCATCAAAATAAATATATATGAAATTTATCCGGAAATAATTGCTTGCAGTGCAGAAGAAAAATAGACATAAAATTTGTATGCGTATCGTGTGTTTTAAAATTAAACGTTTGGTGACTGCGTGTTTATTTCTACGTGTAAAACAAACTCTACTTCAATAATAAAAATAATTTTACAGGAGCGAATTGAGAATAAAAACAATTTTACAGGAGCAAATTGTGGAGAAATATATGATGGAAAATATTAACGCGCACCTATCTTCAATTTCATTGTTAGTTATTATTTATTGCGAATTAAGCTACACGGATGCATACGCAGACATACAGATTGAAAAAGCAAATAACATATATCGTAGAAAAAGTCGTCGACAAACTAGCTCGAAATAAAGATAATTAAATTTTTATTTCGTTTCTATGGATTGTATAAAAATGTCACGATATTCAAAAGTTGCACATCCATTTATGTAATCTATTTATGTGTATGTCTACACAGGTTTGCTTTTGAATAACGAATCTATACGCGTATAAATTCTGAATTGATTGCATTTTACCATCGTTAACGCAGTTTATTTCGAGAAAGAGAGAGAGAGAGAGCTTATATAACAAAATTCTCTCTCATACTAAATCGATATGAATGATCAAGAGCAAACTCCAAGCTGCTATTTGTTTTTATTTTCCATTGTTGCGAGGTGTATGTTTCACGTAGATATCAATTGCGCATTCCAAAACTTGAAAACACCTCGTGAAATGACATTTGGAAAATTGCATCGGGGAACGCGAAATAACTCCCGGAACAAAATCCTCGAAATACACACCACTATGTAATATACAGGATATCTTTTTATCATAAACAGAGTACATTACAAACAATACTGGCAAACAATAGTTGAGCACTCGCAATTTGTATTAATCGTTCCATAAAGTTATTTGATTGAAATTATCGCGAGATAATTTAGAAAGCCGTTGAAACATCGCCACATGCGGTAATTTGACTAATAGCTGTTGTACAAATCTCATTAAAATCAGAATGACGTACTGCTTTAATCATTGTGCCGACGTTACGTTTGCACAGAAGATGTGAAGTGTGTATAGGTACGTGCTTTGTAACGTATGGTGGACGGTAATCATCAAGAATCCTGTTTAGCCATATGTCGTCCACCAATTTGCGTCACGGCAATTGGCCGCGAAATTTAATCGTGTTATCGAGAGAGATTTTCCCCATTGACAGTTGTGTTGCGTGACGGTTCTCCAATTAAATATCCTGACTGGCAGTAGCAAATTTGTCCAACGGTTGTGGTTTATGCAAATGTAATTTCGGTCGAAAATATTGGAATTTATTGAAATCGCGCTGTGTAATGCCATGTAAATACTCCAAATTCTCTAAAAGCTCCAGCAATATTCCATTTAAAACGACACGAAAGAAATATTAAATTTAAATACTCTATCTTTTTTATGTGTTTTAATCAATAAAATTTTATATAATTTTCTGAATATATTTTTTTATCCCATTTATAAACATTCTCAAGTAAAATTAGAACCTGAAGACGTTACAGTAGAAGTGTCTGTGTAATCTCTTAGATGACCTTCAAATAGTAAAAGATCGACGTTGAATAACGAGGATGAAAATAGCATTTTAATCCTTAAATATCATATGATGCAAATTAATATCCTTAAATATCATATGATGCAAATTAATATTTATATTTTAATGCTGTATGTATAGCGACATAATAACATACTATTATATGTGACATCAAGAATATTTTATATTTTAAAATTTTAGAAATAAAAAGAGATTTTGAAGCAAGATCCTATATTTTATTAGAGCCTATATTTTATTAGAGAAAAAAATTAAAATATTAAGGAAAAAATTGTCAGTGTGAGCCAAAGATGTTTTTATGTATGTTATATAATAAGTGTTACAATCCAATTTCATTAGAGACTTAACAATATTTACAATATCGGTTAATCCGTTTATTATCTCACTTATCTCTAATAGATAACTCTCTCTAAAAAATAGATAACTTGTACAACTGGAATGCCTCGCATTCATGTCTCGTCATCACGATGGCTTTAATAATCGTAGGATCGCATTTTCGAAGGCAATCAAAATCGCAATATAGTTGCACGAAAAAGAAACAGTGCTACGCCACTGGACGGAATATTGATCGAGAGGGTGTAGAGAGACTCTTACACACAGGGAGCGAGTCGCAAGCCAACCCTTACATAGGTTCTCTCGCACACTCACATTATGCCTCGGATGGCAACCATTACGTTGGAACGTTAATGTTTTTACATTTTTCGTTAAATCGTCGACCTCACTAGTAACTCATAATACATGTCTAGTTACTGTCTTGTATTGTTACATGCAAAGTGTTCAGTAAATCGTGATATGTAACAAGATGTTCCTTTGTGAAAAAAAAGCGAGTAAAAATAGAGAATAACATTGCTTTCTCGAGTGCGGGAGAGTTTTTGAGAGAAAAGATTTTACACGTGAAAGTGGTGTGTGAATGTGCGTCCATTTGACTACAATTTGACATCATTTGAAAATTGGACCTATTGTCTAGTAATATTGACAATAACGTATCTATTGTGATTCCAGTCATAAATATCATTAATTTTCACTCTCGAAATGGCAAAGTATTATTAGGAATATATATTAAAGTGGCATTAATAGCTGATGGTAATGTACAATTTAAAATAAAGATGACATCATCCTTCTCGTAAAGTAATAACAAGTTTTTGATATCACAACTTGCGCTTATCTAATCGCGCTGTATTCTCGTTAAAGGCTTGAATTTCATTGTTTGTTCTATATAGTTTTAAAAATTGAGAGTCTGTATAATTGTGTTACATTTGAATTTCGAAATAAGTAATCAACTAATTAATCATTATCTGTCAATATGAAATGTCTGTAAGGATCGATTAATAATATTGTCTAAACGAGAGTTTCGAATCATCCGTTGTCATTTCTATATTCACTATAACATTCCCAATTAATTTCCTTGTGTATAAATCAAGCTTGATCAAGTTGAGATGCTAACTGATGTTAAAACAGAGTGAATTGATATATGTTTGCCGGCCGGAATTTGTCAGTCTCAACCTTCCAAATCCCTTTCGTCCGGTAAAGCCCGATCGGTTTTGCTTTTGAGAATCAAAGTTACAATGCACCGGTGTGTACCACCGCCGGGGTCCTCTCTCTTTCGACGCGAGACAAAGGGACGCAGAGAGAATGAAAACCGCCACCTTGATGCTCGTGGTGAACCACGATAATTGGATCAGCCCACCCCTATGAGTCGCGACTGAAATTAAGTAACCTCCGGCGCGTATTCCTGCGTCGAGCTGATGATTTCGTCGGGGACAACCTGAAAAGCTCGCCCGGACAGCGCGAAATAATGTTAGCACGCGAAAATAAAGCAGTCGGGAATATAGAGGGAATACGACAAACGCATTTTGTCGCATACGAAATCGCTGATAAAGCATACAGCAAATAATTACTTAAATTAAAAAAAATGTCGGTTCCTTTGTTAAATAATGCCATGTATATGTATCAAGTACCTTCATCACGAGAATAATAATAAAATTATACAAAAGTCACGTCATTCTACTTTATACAATTGTTTCAAATAAAATAGTTGCATAAAGTAATTGCATTTTGCGGTATACTTTGGATGAATCGCAAGAATGCGACCTGAATCGTCGAGAGATAAAGCCAAAATGCAGTTCTCTACTATAATTTTCTTCTATTCCCGCTTAAATAAAAGAAAGGGATTATGGTCGTCCCCGTTTACCGAATCACTCAGTATAAATCAACCCTGTCGTATAAACCAGAGCGCGAAAATATTTTTCCCCGGTAATATAAATATTACATCTCGTTAGGTTGATATTACGTGCAAGCTCGCCTAAGAAAGGACTTAAGCCGTCAGAAAGGCAAGGTCGTAAAGAAAGCAGGCGGAAAAAGCTTTTTCGGTACGAAAGAGAACGCTTTGTGCGACCGTGGTTTGCGGCATGACAAAGCCACCCGAGTCGTTGGAAAAGGCAATTTGTACAGAGTACTTAAGTTACACGTATCAGTAGCAACGTCGTACTTTACTTCGCAGTAATGATCAATTATATCATGAAAAAAAATTGAGATGTCCCAAATCGAGTCATCCCTTATCTATGAATGCTTTGATCAATTCTTTGAAATCAAATTCTTTGGACTCTTCTTTGATAAAGACTCGTTGATTCCTGCAAACGATCGAAAGATTCTTCAAGAATCAAGAAATTTCAGGAATGCACATAAATATAAGATAAAACTTTGTGTATTCTTCATTTTTAATGTTAAAATATTCAAATAGTACATGATAAGAACTTTTGGTTTTCTCTCTTTTACGATTGTTTTGAATCATACATAAAATAAATAAGCACAGTTCGACAGAAAAACAGCCCGGATAGTACAGAGAGTTCAAAAAGAATCCAAAAAGAATTCAGTTATTGTGTCATCAATTTAGAATTCATTTTCAAACACAAACATTTTTGTAAACAATTCTGAAAAGAATTCTTTTTGCATCGAAAATGAACTCAGAATTGATGACATACGACTGAATTCTTTTTGTGCTATTTGAGGTCTATATTTTTCCACTAGAAATAAAATATCTCAAAGATCTTAAAAGTGTATATTAAGCAAGTAGATTTTACTTTGAATTTCTAATTCAAGGATTAGTTGCAGCGATATTTAATGCAGAAAGTTTATAGTATTTGCGGAATAATGATGATAAAGAATATATTATTATATATCGTAACGGTAAAATAAAAAGTTTATATCTTTTTTCCGCACAGAAGTACCATTGGAATAAAATCCTCTGATATCCCGGCAATAACAAAATACCCGAGGTTATTACTCGGTTGCGCGAATAGACAGATCCCCGGGGGTGAAAAGTAGTTTCAAAGCGTCTAGTCTAACAATGGAGTGCATGAAAGGAGAGGGGAGAAAAACGACGGGTATGAAAAGCATCCCGGAAAATAAAGGGTAGATATGGTGGAAAGAACACGCGAAAGGCCCGGGAAATTCAATGCCAAGGTTGGCGTACGAAGTTAAATCGATATTCAATACTCCACGAACGATAGTGACATTCGTACAGAGTTTAATCGTATTTTATAAATGATATATTCGATTTCACAGCTGGCATCTCGGAGATTAAAATCAACTCACAATCATAAATTTGCTTCGTTAAAAGCGCTTTATTCTTCATTATTTTTTAAAACCGTGAAAAGATTATTTAAAATCCGCATTCTTATTAACCTTTCAAAGTTAGAAACAATGTAAATGATTTGATAAAGTTTTATAGTAAAAAGTACAAGAACAAATCAAAATTCATTTTTACATTTTATAAAAATATAGATATTAAAATTTTAGAAAAATAACATGCTACTATTACTGAGCGAATTTAACTCAATACTCTCTCCAATAAAGATGTAATATGCTTTGAATTGATTCTACATTAAAAAGTGAAACAATTCTGAGATTTAGACTCTTTTTCTAACATCAGTTTATATAAATCTTTTTTTTTTGAAATTTTTAAGATATATATTATAAGTTCTTTAAGAATCTTCTAAATAAAGAAATGTTATAAATCTGTTTTTCTCTTGAACTAGCAATTGTGAGAGAAGAATAGGTTTTCGTCATATATGATTCTTGTTTTCCATTTCGTTTCGCATAGCAAACATTTCGTTATTTCGACGGACGTGTATTTCCGGATTATACATCCTATACAAGTGTATGTTGCGCTGCTCGTGAATATTTTGTGGCTTCGATTGATCTATCAGATTGGACGAAAGAAATCAATCGTGTGCATTGTTCCGTGAATGATAGGCTCTATTTGATACCGTGAATGAGAAACGTAAACTCTCTGCTACGAGCATCGTGTTTTCCAACCTCTTCTCGCAAATTTAACAGATATTTGGTAAAACAAAGCCTTGAATTAAACTATCAATTAATTAAATGTTGTAACAACTTAATCGAATGGAAAAATATTTAATGACTCATTTAATTTAATAGTTAATCATCAATGGACTTGTTTATAAAATTATCGTTTACTATGTAGTAAATGTTATAAATATCATTATATATTATACTCACGATATAATTAGTTATATGACTTAAACATTTATGATAAACATTTATGATAAAATTTTCTCATTTGTTTTCAATTTAAAAATTTATATTTATTAAAATTATACACACACACACACACACACACACACACACACACACACACATATATACATATAAAAACATGTATCAATTAGATAAAAACATTTCTTAAAACATTTTGTTTTTAAACATTACAGAACAATATATATTATTTCATCTTAAACAAACATTGCTACAATTTCACACTTAAGCTTAAAAAAATTTTTTTTAAAGACTCTCATATTTCTTCGTTTAAAAATCCTAAGCTTCCTTTTTATTGCCCCTCCTTTTGCAATCTGAATCTTTTTTGGAAATTCACAAGTGAAATTTCTCAAATTTTTTCCTTATTTTTGCTGAAATTTCAATTTTTATTAAATATATATATAAGGATTTTTACAAATTAAAAACTATTTGATAATTTAATAGAAATGTTAAAAAGTAATCCTGAATTTTTCTATATTTTTTGAAAGCCTGGAATGGTACAAAAAACAGATTGTAGATAAAGAAAGTAAAAATATCATTGCAGGCGAAGGTTTAATTGCCTATTTTCTTTATCAAACAATATATCTTTTAAAAAGATTGATTATACACATTGCATGTTCACGATTGTGAATAGGAAACACGAAAGATCGTTGCTTTTCGATTCCGAAAATAACGATCAAATACGAATTTTCCGCCAGAGGCATGGACACGTTCTTAAATCCTGCCTAAAGCGAGCTATTCGACGTATACAGTGTACTCCTCATGCAAAATGTAGCCGAGGTTCGAGACAACAGCGGACAGAACGGAATGGTACGCGCCCGAACTTTCCCGATAGTGGGATAGAATTCGCAGATTGCATGCTAAAACTTTCAAGCGAGACGAAACGAGGAGCGTGTTTTGGGGAAAGAAAAAAATAATCAGGTATGAGGATACAATAATAAAATCGTATTCATGCCGATCGCGTCTACTGTATATTGAACGATACTCTTTTATCGGTGGTACAAACGAAAAGGCCCTATGATGAAAAAAAAAACAAAAAACGTGGAATATAAAATAAAATTTCTCACAAAGCTTCGTTTTCGAAGTGTTGGAAAATTAATATGCTATGCTTAGAAAGCTTAAATAATTTTTAATTACTTAAGAGTCTTTGTACTTATCGTAGGCATATCCAGGAAGAAAGGAGGGAAAGGGTTAATCACTTTTATGATTAAAAGTTGTGATTGGCAAAATCTTATTTTTTTTTTATTTAAAATCAGGAATAAGAAAGAGACATCTAAGCTCTAAAATATCCAAAACAAGAGATGATGATAAAATTTATAAATCCTCCTAGAAAAAAGATCCTGGATACGTCTAAAAAACGTGGTATTTATAACATTTTCTGTTCATATTTCGATACATAATAACAATATAATTAAAATTTAACAACACGACAAAATTTATATGTAGTCAATATGTAGTCAATGAATGAATTGATTAGTCGATAAATTTTTACGGTCTCAATAAAAAAAAAATCCAGTTTCAGAAATAAGAGATTAAACCGCGATGGTCCGTCTGCCGGAATTGCGACCTTCTTCCTGCAGCATTCAATGCGGAATACACCCTCTTCCCTCCCTCTCTCTCTTGTAGTCGACTGTACTTTTGCTAGCAAGGGAAAAGGCACGTTAGCACGTGACTGGAATTCGTTTTACAAAACTCTCCGCAACCACGCATATAGAGTTGCCGTTTTAGACGGTCGCATTACACGACATAAAGTGGAATCCATTTCTCTGAGATAAACTACGAAAAGTGTTGTGAGAGATACAAGAAGAATAAATAGGTACAATAAACTACGATCATTCAAATAAAAAAATTATATTAGATAGTAATCATTGATCATGAAATATGCATCAAGATACAAGAAAATTAGGACATTTAAATAAAATATATGTTTATTACTGTTGCTTATTGCGGCACATTGTATGTTACCAGGGAAGAGAGAGAGAGAGAGAAAAGAAAAAAAAAAGAAAACCCAGAATATTTAGCTAAATCTCAGAAATTATGTAAAAAGTAGTACGATATTATTACTTCTGTCGACAGATATGATAATATTTATAAAATAGATGTTGCTTTATAAGTGTTTTGTTTTAAAATTAAGTTATACAAAATTAAATTATAATATAAACATAAACATAATATAAATATAATTTCAAAAATATCCTTAAACACCAACGCTAGTGTTTTTAATTGTAATGCCAAAAAGAGAAATCAACGTAATTACGTATAGCGTTAATTCATTAGTTCAAGACCAATCCTTTGACGTGCTAGTTCGATATCAACTACCTTCACTTCCACACGTTGGCCTATATGGAGATCCTTCTTCATACGGCTGACGTGTATAAGACCCTCCTTACCAACGCCCACGTCTACAAATGCTCCAAAATGCGTGACGTTCCGCACGACGCCGCTTAATATGGTTCCGACGATCAAATCTTCAATACATCGCACACTGTTACGAAACAGCGGCTGATTCAATTTCGATCGTATATCCTCGTCTTTCTGCATGGTCAAAGCTTTAACTATCGTCTCCATTGTAGTCTCATCGGTGCCAAACTGCGCGGCTAGATTTCCACATCCAGTTCTCGCGTGAAAATTTATCTTTCCAATAAATGCCGGAGTACCGATATCGTCCAATTTGCATTGGCAGTGTTTTACGAATTTATTCGCTATCGCGTACGATTCCGGATGGATCCAAGTTTGATCTAAAGGATTAAAATCGTTCTCCGATTTCTTGCTCTGTTGTGATGAAGTTTCGCTAATCTTTGCTGTCTCTGGCAGAATTCTTATAAACCCTGCGCACTGTTCAAACGTTTTGCTACCAATACTCTTTACTTTCAATAATTGCTCTCTATTTCTAAATGGTCCATTTTTTGATCGCCATTCTATGATGCTTTTAGATCTAGAAACCGTAAGGCCGGCTACTTGTTGTAAAAGATAATGAGAAGCTGTATTAATATCCACTCCTACAAAACTCACAACCTCTGTGACAACCTGGAACAATTGATACAAAAATCGAATCTCCCATAAAAAAAAAACTATCGCGTTATTATTCAAGTGTTTAATTTAATTTAATTTTTTTTAAATAAAAATAAAATGGACTTTAATTTATTGCTATTCTATTTAGGTTTCTAAAACTATCCTATGATAGTTACAATGATGATGATATAAAATTTTCTTATTTTTTAAAAGAAACATTAGCTTTGTCAAAAAAGTTAGCAATAAAAAATTGTGCAATTACTTTTTTTACACATCTATTTCACAGTTCATTATATAATGAAAGATTCATTGAAAGTTCTCAAATTATCTGTATTCTCTTTATCAATTAATATTAAACAGTGAATTCATACTAACTTCGGATAGCGACTTCGTCAGTTTCGTTTGAGGTAGATCATGTTGATACATCCCAACTCCTAAATGCTTCGGCTCTATCTTAACTAATTCCGCCAATGGGTCCTGCAAGCGTCTTGCTATCGAAATAGCCGACACTAGATTCGGATCCAGATCCGGAAACTCGGATTTCGCCTGCGGGCTACAACTATAAATCGAGGCTCCGCATTCGTCAACGATGGTGAACATCGCGTTTAGCGAGCCAAACACGTTCGACTCTATTGCTTTAGTCAGAAACAGCTCGGTCTCTCTGCACGCTGTAGCATTTCCCAGAGCTATTATCGTGCATCTGTACTTGTTCACTAATTTCGCCAACGTGTTAGCCGCATCTTTAAATGCCGACGAATGGTTGTGAGGATATATCACAGCGGTCTCGAGGAGATCGCCCTGTTCCGATACAACGGCAAGTTTACATCCGTGACGGTAACCCGGGTCTATACCGAGAACAATTTTACCTCGCACTGGAGGAGTGAGAAGCAGTTGTTTAACATTAGTCGTGAAAACTTCTATGGACGCTTTTTCCGCGTTTTCCTTCAACTCGCTCCTTATACGACGTACCATCTGAGGCTTGATTGATTTTTTATAAGCGTAATCGATGCTATCATTGAGTAAAGTCAAATGGGACATTTTCGCGCTACTTCTTCTCTCTTGTGTATATTGCCATAAGCAATAGTTGCGGAACGCATCCTCGAAAGCGTCGGGGACGACAATCTTCACGCTGATGATCTTTTGAGATTCAGCCCGATTAATAGCCAGTATATGATGAGGCTTAATGGCATTCACCCTTGACTTAAAATTGAAGTATTGTTCATACTTCTGCTCGTTTGCGTTTTTCGAATCTTCTGTTGTTTTACACTGCGTCGTTTGTATATCTATAACCGAGGTTTTCCGTAGAGAGTTGACTTTGTCGAAAATGTTCTTATCTTTACTGATGGCATCCGCTATTATATACACGATACCGCTTCTGATTTCTTGTTCATTTCGCAAACCTTCCTTTTGTTCATCTATTAAAGATGTCAATGGTGGTATATCCTGTCCCTGTAAAACTGCATCGCTGATACTTCCCAGGCCCAATCCTCGCGCTTTATCTGCCAGAAGTCGTCTCGATGTCGAAGGTTTATATAAAGAATAAATATCTTCGAGATCGGCAAGAGACTTTGTAGATGTGATAACAGAGTGAAGCTCCGGCGACCATTTGCCCAATTTATCAATGTTCTTAATAATGGTTGCAGCACGTTGTTTAATAATCTTCGCCTGCTCAAAACTCTCTAGAAGTTCCCTCAATTTATCTGCATCCATAGATCCAGTCATGTTCTTTCTATATCTTGCAATAAAAGGTATAGTGTTGTCTTCCTTGAAAAGCTTCACTACATTCTCTGCAATATATCTAGTTACATTGTTGACTTCGCTTATATAATCAATATCGGTCCATTCCGTGCATTGCGATAAGCTGAAGTTAAATTTTTCATTGAGTTTCACATCTTCCTTTACATAAATTCTGGCTGAATTTTTCTGAATTTTTTGAGACACTCCTGCATCAGTAGACTCAATGTACGAGTCTTCTAGCTTCGGTCTTTTGTTGCTAGAAGTCTCCAAGTTTCCTTCTTGATTTTTTCTTTTAATAGATTTAACATCTTTGCTCTGTGTATTTTTCTTCACTTCTTTCTTAGTTGGCTGTTTCTTACCTATAATTCCTTTTTTAATTTCCTTTTTTCTTTTATTTTGTTCCATTACATAGTCCTCATCTTCAGATTTTTTAAATATTTTATAATCATTATCATCGGAATCTGACAGTTCAATTACTGGTTCATTATAATTACTTCGTAAATTTCTTTTCATTTTTTTTCGGCGTTTTTTTATCTGTCAAATTAATAAAACAATTTCCTCACAAAACCACGTACAAATAAGGCAGATACAAATATCTCGTTTACTCTTTTTATAATTGCAACACTATGCTTTATAAATATATGGCTACATTTCAATCGTACTATTAAGATTTCTAATTAGTATAAATATATAAATACTCGAATACATCCACGATACTTTTAAAGCTTTATTCCTGAAGTCCAAGCTGTAAAGTATTTATTCTGATATGTCTTGGCACAATGTTCTCTAGTAGAATTGGTTTTAGAAGAAGGAATGTCTTCCATGTTAAAACCAGATTAGATTACATTAATTTGATAATATTAATTATTATTTAATGTGACTATTACTGTATTACCTAAATAATTTTAACTAAAATTCGACGTAAACGATTTTCAACGTGAACACGTAGAACAGGGCGGGAATGACAATTCTAACCTATATTGCAATGGGGAGAAAATTGTAAACACCGATATTAAAGGTTCGTTGCGCCGCACACGACGTGAACAAACCTTAAAATTTCATTTCTAAGATGCTCCTGCCATCTTAACGACATTAAGTGTACTCGTTATCAGACGCAATCGACGCAACATACAAGTAAGAAATGAGAAAGTATTGGGTCATTTAAAAAGTATCCGCGTATTTTTTGTCATTAGATGTGTGTTGATGGTCATATATGTAGTGACAAAGTACCGCGGATACTTTTTAGATGACCCAATATATAATTATAGACAGTAAAAAGAATATATAATAAAATAATATAAGTAACATTCTTTCCTCTCTAATTTTCCAATAATTTTGTAAGTTTTCTATGCATAGAACAAACATTCTGAGAAGGAAAATTGTCACTTACGTCACTTATTTTCTTTTTTTTTATTTCAAAGTTTTTTTGATGTCTACTAAAAAAATTAAAAAAGGAATCAATTTTAAATAACAAATTATTCTCTGCTATAGTTTAAGTTATACGCAAAAATGATTTGGTTTTATTAATTAAAGCAGAGAACTATTATTAAATTACAAAATATTAAGACCCCTAACACAAAAATTGCAGCAACAATGCTGGAACATTGCAGCAGTATTGCAGCGTTATTGTAACGATATTGCTGCAAATTCTGTGCTGTATGGAGATTATAATACTACAAAATTGGATTAAATGTAAAATTGCTAGCATTTTTTCTCTCTAGCCACTCCCCCCCACAATTTCTTTTATAAAAAGCAAAAATTAAGATCGGTCTCACCAATTCTGATTAATCTAATCGGTCGATTAAGTGTCAACCGTCTGCTGAACAGCAAATGCAATTAATCAGTTCCAATATAACAATCGATTAAGTTAATCGGAGTTGGTGAGACCGGCTATTAATGTTGACGTAGTCAATTGAATGCTTTTGACGCACCTTTGACGATATATTAATGTCGCTTTCACAACACAGGAAAGATGCCGACTGTTACATAGAGGCGGATCGTCAAATATTGACGTAAAATGAACAAACGCGTGCGGTATTTATATCACTAAACTCCCACGGGATACTCGCGACAATACTTTTCGTACGAAATTCAATTTCAATTAAAATAAAGTAATGATAATCGGAAAGAGAAATGCGGAGCGTTTCGAACGCGAAACTCCGATGTGCGCGTTCTGTGAATGATTCAAATTCCATTTCGAGAATCGCAATATCGAATCGCTCTCGGTATCGCGATTATCGAAACGATCGCGATTCAAACTAGAGTTGCGTAAAGGACTAATTGTATCGATTCTTTCGTGTAGAAATGAATTTAAAATAAAGATACTTAAAATGATTAAAACTTAAGTAGAAATAAATTACAGTAATTCATGATTTTCATTATTATTTCTATGTCCGATTTCTTGTTGTGTTAGGTTAGATCGGATTAGCTTGCCATGTTGTAAATGTCAAAACGTTCCATGTGACAACGTGGATTGAAGGTTATGATTAGATCGAATTACAGTTCAAGATTAGGAATAAGCTAGTCTTTGTATTTCAATTCTGTTGTCATCTGTCGGCATTTAATAACAATTAATTCAGTCTTACTTTTGCATCGTTTCATTCAATTGGCATAATGATAGAGCGCTATCGACAGGTAATGAAGCTAGTAAGCGAACAAGTGAAGAAACATATGCTTCACAATGCAAAGGGAGTTGTAGAAAATGCCACGGAAAAAGTGCAGATTAAACTCGCCAGTGCGCAGAACATTGCGACCGAAAAATATAACATCGTTGCGAAAGTAAGCAATATTATGTAAATATATCAAAGTATTTTTATTATAACTGTCAAAAACATTGATTTCTATTCAAATTCCTGAGATCGACTTTTATTTTTGTTTAGACACACAAATATATTGATTTAAAATATGTTAAATGTTATATAATGCCTTATGTATTTATATAAAATTATTTCTTGATATTTATCAATGAGCTATTCAAAATAATTCAGAATTTTAGATTGAACATAACATAATGAAAACGAACATGGTTTATAAATCAAAACTTATGAAAAGAGCATAAAAACCACCGCACAAGATATTGTTTGTGATATTTAATTATCATTACATTAATAAAATATTAGACGCTTTGGTCATAATCTGGCCATCTTCAGTAATTTCACAATATTCTTAAAACGTAGAATTACATATAGCTAACATTAAATTCAAACATCGTGTAACTATGTATAAACTATGCATAAAATGTGTTCTTTCATCATGTGAAGGTGCTCTTGTTTCTTAAGAAAGATCTCTCTGACACTTAATAAATAATTCTAGAACAATCTAAATTTTTGACACATATATATATATATATATATATATATATATATATATATATATAAATAGTGGTAACATATATGATATGACAAATAATAACACACAATGTCACGACAAATTTCCATCTGTGTAAAGGATGTACTTGAGATTCATCATTTTTTTACTGTAAAACAAGTATTCTATTCTCATACATTTCGACTAGAAGATATTAATGCTAGGTTAATTTGTTAAATTAGAATTTGGAAATTCTTGTTCTACATATTTCGTAATATGATAATTGGCGCTGCAACATTTTTGTACGAGGCACTTTCACATGATGAAAGGACACGTTTATACATAGTTATATTACACAACGGTTGAATTTAATGTTAGCTATATGTAATTCTGCGTTTTAAGAATATTGTGAAATTACTGAAGATGGCCAGATTATGGCCGAAAAGCTTAATGTTTTATTAATGTAATGATAATTAAATATCACAAACAATATCTTGTACGGTGGTTTTTATGCTCTTCTTTTCATAAATTTTGAACATAACATTATTCAATATTCTAAATTTTATAAAGCAACTTTTGTTTCATAATTTCTTTACTATTCTTGTTCCGGAAACAGTATCAAAATTATATTCTAGTTTCAATTTAAAACTTTAGCTGAGACTTTTACTTTCAGCTATTAATTACTTGAAGTCGATATTTTGATTTTAAAGAATCAATTTTAAATTTATCCAACAGTCTGAAGATTCTTTGCCAGAAAAAGAAAGAATGTTTTATAGTTGGAGAAATATAATATGCAAGACAACATTTAAAATTAACTTTTATGTTGTAGAAATTTAACGACCAGTCTATCGTAATACAAGATTTAAATGCTAAGGCATTAGAAACAAACGTATCATTGCCAGGAAAAATCGTTACAGTGTGGCAGTGGTATAACCAGTTAATAGGAATGGATACTGTTGAAACAGCCAGAAGGCAAGTGATTACCCTTCAGGATAAATTATTCCAATGTCATGACAACAGAAGAATTTTGAATAAAGAATTGACAAATCTCACTTATAAACTGCAAGAGATCTATGCGGAATTAATTCAAACGAAACGAGAGGATCCCAAGTATGTGCAATTGACAATAGTAGAACACAAGTCTTTACAGGAACAGAAAAAACTTATTAATCAGCTGGCATCATTTGAAAAAGAAGAGAGAGATAATTTCATGCAATTGGCAACTGCGATAAAAGATTATCATATTAGTCAAAACTTAAATGCACAGAAATATAAGTATTTATCTATTATCGCTTCTGCCTTATTAGCAATTGTATCATTAATCGGTTCAATAATACTTAATAATAAAAGGATATTAGACGTACGGAACACGATAAAGATAGCACAAGACAAGAATGAATTATTATTTCAAAAGAATATTCTCGAACTATCTGATATTAAGAAAATATTGCAGTCTCTTGATACAAAGTTGCCAACATTGAAAAAACAAGAAAGCAAGATAGATTTAATTAAAGAAATTAATAAATCTAATATTTTTGTATCTTCTGTCAAGTATTCAGCAAATTTGTTGATTTCAGGACTAAGTTATGTAAAGAAAGGTATTTATGCATGTGGATCATATATTTTTTACAAATAACACAGTACATACATAATAAAACAATTACAATTGTTTGAATACACAAACCAAATTTATGCAAGTTTTACATTTTTTTATCTACAGTTCAGTAAAATACATATTAAATTTTTTATAATCAGTAACATATATTTAACTCAACAATGTTATAAAAAAAGTTATTTGTAAAAATATGAAGAGCAAAATACAGTTTTTTTCATAAGAGGGGGGAGAGGGGGATAGTAAAAATTATGCTTGCTGCATACTTGCCAGATAAAATGCTTTCTATTTTTTTTTTTATAACTTATGTACATAAACATGTTGTAAGCATTTATTTTGACTGGATACCATATATATTATAACATTATACAAGTATAACTGTAGAAATTATAAATTTACTTAAATTTAAATGTTGAAGATTATAACATGAAGATTATAATATAAACAAGTGTTAATAATTTTATATGTCATTATAATACAAAACATTTTTAAATAATGCAAATTAAGTTATTATTTATGAAAAGATGAGATATCACTCTCAAGTAAATATCAATATATATATATATATATACTTCCTTATTTTATGTTAGGGATACACCGAATCGTAAAATTACCAGATATCCGACAGAATATGGATATTCGATATCGGATATCCGGAAAATGGTGAATATCTGATTCGAATTGCGTTCGAGAAATTTTCTAAAAAAAAAAAACTTGTAGGGAAAAATTATAATTTTGCAACACAGTATAAGCTATTATAGTATTATGAATATGCATACTTATTTTTAGAACATTGTATAATAAAAAAATCAATTTAATGATATAAAATTTCAATCGGATATCGAATATTTATACTTTTCGGATATCCGGTGTATCCCTAGTAATGTAATAATGTGATTGAGGATTAAATGTGTGATGCATATATATATATATATATATATATATTATATATATAATGTATACAATATATATAATATAATATATATATATATAAAATATATTATATATATATATATATAATGTATACAATATATATAATATATATATATATATAATATATTTTTTATATATATATAATATATAATATAATATATATATATTATATTTTATTTATATATATATTATATATATATATATATATATATAATTTATACATATGTAAGAAATGATGAAAATCCAATTAGCAAAAAATCATAATTATGAGTCCCAAGTTTTCCATTCCATTCCATCTGGTGGTTTTCTCTCGACTGTTTTATTTCCTACTTCTTCCCAGTTAGTGCTTAAAACGGTACCGCCAGATTCTATCTATATATTTAAAAAATGAAATAATTTTTACAAATGTTTCATATTATATTGATTCATTATATTCAGTGAGTTTTACATTCAATAAATTTTATAATATATGTATATATCTGTACAAATTAATTTCTAATTGATTATCTTTAAGAAACATTATTTTTTACTGTATAAATATGTTTTAATAAGATATCTTAATAAAAATTTTTGTTTTATATTAGAATTTACGCTTTTGTAAAAAAAAAAAAAAACAAACTACTTCATAAATTAATCATTTTTGTTACCATTTAATTTGTTAACAATGAACATTTCACTTACAAAGGATTTGTTCATCGCGCGTCTCACTTCGTCGGATCCATTGACATATATCTTTTGGAAGAGAGCATTCACTGCAGCCTCACCCTCAGTTTCTTCTGCTGCCACTTGTTTTTCTATTTCCTTTTCAACCTTATTCCAATCTTTAGATTTTTTACAAGAGCTTGGATATTTGGATGCTTTTTTGCCAGCTTGAAGTATTTCTTGAATAGTATGCATGATTTTAGAAAAATATAATAATACATATATTTATAGATTGTAATTCTTCGATATTGCAGGAGAAATATACAAATAATTAAGACTGTTTTCTTCTTTTAGAAAGTATAGACAATATAAACATCATTTTAGCCTTTTTTGATATTCAATAAATAATAAAGATAGAACGATATTTATGTCAACTATGCCTCCTAAAAAAAAGCAGCTTAAATGCTATAAAATAAGTTTAACCTTCTCGTTATGATTATCTTTGCCATGAAATGCAATATATGATATGATTGTACAAGTTGCATGCATATTTCAAAGTGATTACGTTTAAATCATATGTGAATCTAATAATTGTTTATAATAAGAAAAATGCTTTAAGTCTGAAATAAACAAGTATTTCAGTGCTAGCAAAATATATATTGTATCTGTATTAAAAATGTGAGCGCCAAGTGATTATAATCGTCCATAGTAATGAAAAGATTAAAGTCTTATTATGCCATAAAAATTAAAAATGTTATACATTTTTAATAACAAAATATGTAAATTAGTAAGTTAATAAATTATTTTGGACAATCATTTATCAAATGTTTTACTTATTAGCAAACATTACATCTTTGTCTCACATTTTATCATTTGACATTTATGTTTTGTCTTAGATATTTTTCGATAAAGTAATAAATTTACAACTTACCAGTTGGTATAGGTTTTACTTTACTTAAAACTGGATTTCCTTCCAGTATCGTCCATCTAATATCATCTCGTTTTTTCAGCTTGATTTCTATCTTGGACGGCATCACTTTGTATGTACATTGATCCTCCACTATAAAGTTGGCTAAATCTAACTCTAAACTATATTCATTGCCAGATGGTAATTGTGCAGACACACTTAGCTGAAAAATAATTTATAATATAGTAAAATTGTATTTTCAGATTTGTTTTCAATTTCACCTTTCTTTTCATTAACAATTATCTTAATCTTTTAATATTATTTAAGGATCATGAGATACTTTCAACTAGTATTACTATCAAAGTAATTGATTATCTAGACATCTCAAATATTATTCAGATGCCTGGATATTGAGTCTACAGCTTAAATAATTTAAAAAGAAATAACACACAAAGTCTGTTCACTTAAAAAAAAAAAAGTCTTAAACTGGTGCACAATAACTTGAAGTAAAACAGTTTTGGTGCTTGCCAGGAATACAATATAATACAATGGTCATTTATTTTTATACAAAATGTTAAACGTTTAATATTGACAAACAATAAGGATAATTCATTACATGTTACATTGTGTTGTCTGCTGAAAACCATTCTTTGTTTTACTCCAATTTCCTAGACAATGGCTATGTTTACATCTTGTATTTAGACCTATACAGTAAGTGTCCTTGTTTATCCTCTAAGGCTCGGTTGCACCAACGTTACTTTGACTTTAAGCGAAACTTAAAATTCTCTCTATCTTGTTTTAAAGCGAAAAAGAGTCAGAGTTTTAAGCCTCATTTAAAATCAAAGTAATATTGGTATAATCAGGTCTAAGTTAAACAAAAACATGTATAGATCGCAGTGTAATCTAAGCTAGGTGTAAATATAGCTATTGTATATCGGTCAGAACTTTCTTTAAAAAAAAAAAACAAAGATATATACATAAAATGACTGTGATGAAATATGCTATCCAAAGCTCCTTTATAGTCTGATAAAATTCGATAATAGATAAGCTAGTGAAGATACGTACTGTACTTTCTCCATATACGACTTTAATATTTTCTACATTCTTAGCGAGTATTGTCACAATTACATGGGTCTCCGTTTGATACCAATCGTGTTTTATTTTCAGCACGGGCATCTATAAAAGTCATGATCTCAGTCAATATCTCAGTACACAATGTATTGTTCATATGTGGTTACATATTTTTATTAAATTATTCATATTGCTTACATTCACTTCATAGTTCTTCATGATGATCTCGTCTTCGTCCATTATAGCTTATTACTCGATCACATCAAACGGTTGAGCAAATATAAATATCAAATCAGCAACCTTCAAATCCCTCGATCTTCTCGAATCTTATAATGATAGAAATAACGGTCATCCCTCGACCTTTTTCGTGAAATTTCCAAAACAGCTTGAAACTCTCGTACACTAGCGGCACCAACATTTTTTATAACATGGATTTAAACTACGTATTACATTTTCGACACTGCCGATAACATCACAATATTGAAAAACGATGTGATACGAGCTGTACTATTTTTAAACCTTAAGCCATAAGAAATGAACGAATCACAGTTGATTATTCTCTTCGCATTCGACTGTAATTGGTCAATTTCTTACGGCTTAAGGCAGTGCAGTAAGTTAAAGTAAAAAAATATATATGTTATTTCACTTCAACTTATTGCATCAGTTCAGAAAATGCAACAATAAAAAATAGATTATGTATCAGACTTAAGAGTATTCACATGTGTTTAAGCCACATAAATCTATGCGTGAAAAAAATTATCCAATCATATTTTACGTATGACTTTATAAGAGAAATACGATTGGATAATTTTTTTTTGCATTTGTTTAAACGGCTATGCAAGTTATGTAGATATTTAGAAATTTCTTAAATTTATTTTTAGATGTGTTCAGCAGCCAATGAAATAATTCATACAGTATATGATAAATTTAAGGAAGCTTTAAATATAAGGCCTGTGAATACGGACATAAGGCATTGCGCACAATAGCATCACGAATAAGGAATTAAGAATAAAGAATAAACGATTTTAACTTATCAGAAATTGGTTACATCGGAATACACGGTTTCTGATAGGTTGAAATCTTAATATTTATTTTTATTCCTAATATTGGGTCATCTAAAAAGTATCCGCGGTTTTTTGTCACTAGATGTGTGTTGATGGTCATATATCTAGTGACAAAGTACCGCGGATACTTTTTAAATGACCCAATATTTCCTCCATTGTGCGCAGGGCCTTATAATTGAAAGCACAGGGGGATCAATTCTGGAGATCGATTCTGTATCTTGAAACGAGGTGAAAATTACAAAAGTGAGCGAATTTACTAGAATACTGATAATTTCATTGGTCAACACTTAGTAAATTTGCTCATTTTTGTAATTTTCACCTTGTTTGAAGATACAGAATCGATCTCTTGGTAATAGGAATAACAGATTTCAACCAATAAGAAACCGTGATTCGAAGCGAGTCCTCGTTTTCTCGCACCTTGGATGCAAGGTTTTATGCTCAGCAGCCAATGAAATAATTCGTAGAGTATCTAAAGATAAATTTAAAGAAACCTTAAATATAAGGCCTGACTATGAATACGAGTATTAAACGCGGCGGCGGCAGCAGCTGTTCCCAAGTTCCCGTGGCATTTTCTCAGACTGGCGCGCCATCTAGATACGCGCAATTGCTCCTTGCCAATGCAATAGCGACCGATTTCAGAATGGCGACTGTCTTCATTTAGGAGGGTACTGGTTTCACGCTCTCTTGTGATACCCCGTGTGATTGACGTGTGTCCGTGAGGCCTTCTATGCTAAACCGTGACACGGAACTCACCGAGAATGATAATCGACAATCCGGACGTGTTCAAGGCTTGGCTTACCGCCGTGCTGGAGCCGTTGTAAGTAGGCCAGTCTTGTACCCCCCTGAAGAGAGTGCACCACTCCGTGCGTGTGTGTACGCGCTCGGTGTCGTAAATGGCCGTACATGTGGTTAATGCTATGCTGTGCTGCACACTCCGTGTGGCATGGGATATATTTACACGGGAGAGATGCATTGGCAATTGCCACTTCTGTGTTTCTTCCTCCCCATTCCCCGAACACCCTTGCACCTGTCTTCGTCTGCATCAGCATTACTCGGCTTTGTTCTACCAAATGTAGTCAATATTTAACCATCTCTCTTCTTAACTGATTTATCAATTAGATGCGAATATTAAATTCTGGGACCGTATTACGCTATTATTTGTTGGTTCTTCGTTTAATATGTTACAAGTAGTATACAGCAACATTATGCATTTGTGTTGGATCAAGTAGATAAAAATTTTGATATTTTTGCTTATGATGACTATCCTAGTCATATTTTGCAATGATTAGGGTGATTAGGAAATTATTTCATTGAATACCAATAGATACTGTATGTTTTGTATATTTTAGTGTATAGTTATTTTCAGTAAGCAGACTTTATGAATAAACATTATGTCATAATTTTCCACTTGATCATATTGATTTATTTTATTTATATAACTTTTATCACATAATTATTTAAAGAAGTTTATTTTTATCTCTATAAAAAGGGAAAAAACTAATTAATGCAAGCTTTGCTTTCATTAAGTCTTACAAAGTACATATGTTGAATGACCTGTTTGTGTTGAAAATAACAATTGATATACGACATACAAAATGTTTCTTATTCATCTTATAATTTAGAGATTTCTAACATTTCATTTAGAAAAAAATTTTAAGCTGAAAAAAGCTTTATACCATTTATAATTTTTGTTACAAATTGTGAATTATAGAATTATGATTTATGGAATTAAAAAAGTAAAGAAAAAGTAAAATGTAAAGATATTTAAAAAGATAGCAGGTGATTTAGTTGCTATTAATGTAAAGCAATTTATTGTCATGTACAGTAAAATCTTATTCAGTATATACAAAATTCTTAAATTAAAGTAGATATGAATTATATATGTTTTTTCTTAGTTTGTTTCATGTATAAGCTGTAAAATAATACATGATAATTTCACTTAAACTGAAACATTTATATTTTTGTTTTATTTATGTATTTTTTTACATTGTTGTGTCTGTCGAGTGAATGTCTATGATTAAATAATTGATTTTCTTTTGCTAGATGCGATGCAGATCCTGCTGCTTTGGCCAAATATGTCTATGCGTTGGTCAAGAAAGACAAAACTTTGGAGGAACTCCGCGGTGACATGGTTGAACAGTTGGATGTATTTCTGCAAAAAGGTGCGCTTATACAAAATATTCTAAAGAAATTGAAAATTTGATTATCTATCACCTTCCTGATGTGAAAAACACTGCAATTTTTAGAAACCAAAAACTTTGTGGAGTTGCTCTTCAAGACGTTGGAGACTCAGGATTATGTGTTTCCACCACCTAAGAGTGATCCAGATGGTGGTGGGACACCACCTGGCGTAAATCCATCAGCTCCAGCAGTTGTATCATCGTCAACAGAGAAAATAATAGATGCAACAATTCCACTAGTACCTATTATTACAAATCCCCCTGCCCCACTTCAAATTAATGGATCGGCTCCTGCAGTAATTAGTAAACGCGAGACTAGAAAATCTGATTCAGATAAGGATAAAGAAAAGGAAAAACGATCTCGAAGCAGGTAATCTTTCCTTTCTTTCTTTAGAGGTAAAGAATTATCTGTATGATTTCGATTTATAGTCAATATTTATAAAGTTAATGCTCATCCATGCTTATAGTTTATATGAAATAGGAGAGTTCAAAAATACAAGAATACAAGAATTTCAGTAAATTAATTACTAAATACATTTACTAATATATTTAGTACTTAATAATATTGGAATTTCAATTATATTATTATACTATGTAAAATATAGGAGTGGGAGAATGAGATCGAGAACACGATCACGATCACGATCATGGGAAAGGGACAGACGTAGATCTAGAAGTAGAGAACACATTCGACGTGATAGAGAAAGAGATAGAAGTCGCCCATGGCGAAACGAATCTCCACCGATCAGTACCAGACGACATGATCGCCGGTACGATCACGTATTTGTATTTTGAAATGTCTAACAGGATTTAATAAAATTTTTTTTTGTTGAAACTTTATCACAAAAGGCTTTTTTTGATATTTATTGAGTCTCTTTTCTAGAATTTTTAAACAATCTTTGAATATTTTATTATATAGTTTTATCTTTTAGACGTACTAGGAGTCGCAGTACATCTCCGATACGACCTAGAATACGCGACGGTCCAGATAGTCGCGATCATCGAGCAAGATTCAGAAATAGATCTCCGACGCCGCTCCGATCCCGATCGCGTTCAAGATCAATTGAGCGGAAGAAGATCGATCGCTTCGAAAGGATAGAGGTAGATAGAACGGAACGAATAGAAGGAAGTCCTGGTGGTGGTACACCAACTCAAGATAGTAATCACGGAGATGTGGACATGAGGCTGTCTACGACTAGTCAATCGATACAAAGTGTTGTGGCTGTTGCGGGTAGTATTCCAAATAATCAGGCAGGTTCTTTTCAACAACAAGCAAAAAGACGTTGCAGAGATTTTGATGGTATGTATCTCTTAACAATTTAGGAGGTAGCTATTGTGAAAAAATTGCCATTTCTTTAAAGGGTTAGGCTGATCGTAAAAATAGAATGATTCTCAAAATTATAAAGAATATTTTTGTTAAATGATATTTAAATATTATTTGTTATTTATTTATTTTTATGTTTATTTTAGAAAAGGGCTATTGTATGAGAGGAGATCTTTGTCCTTATGATCACGGAACAGATCCAGTTGTGTTAGAAGATGTGGCGCTTAGTCGTGTTTTGAGTTTCGGGCCTCATAGTGCTCAAGCTCCAGGGACAGTTCCAGTAGCTACGGTACCAGAACCACCACAGGGTCCTAATGGTAACCCACCACCGCCACATCTTCCTCTTGCCAGTTTACCACCATCTCACTTAAGAAATCATCATTCTAATATGGGTATGTATTTCTACATGTTGTAAATCTTATAATCGTCTTACGTAATTTAATGTAATATCGTAATAAAGCAATTTTTTTTAGAAAAAAACTATATTTTTAACTGCACACACACACACACACACACACACACACACACACACACACACACACACACACACACACACACATATAATATTAAAAGAATGAAAATTATAAAATTAACCATTTTTAAACAATTAAAAATATTAGTCAAATTATAAACTGTTAAATTAAAATAAAATAAAATATAGTAATATTAATGGCAAAAATAATTCTAATACGTAAAAACACGCCTCTGCGAAATCACGAAAGCTCACACAAGTCTTTTATTTGTATGTAAATTATTAACTCTTTGCGATTCGCTGACGGCATAGCGACGTCGCTTAAAAACATAAGTCTGATCGATAAAAACACACAAAACTATTATTACATGTAATTGTTATTTTAGATAAAAACTAAAAATAAAACAAAGTATTTTAATAGGTGCTATTATGATCGTATTTAGATATATATACGGTGCCAATATTGAAAATTCATAGTATATGTAACGTAAGCTAAAAAAAATTTTTAGCTTACGTTACATTTACATATATATAAGATATATATTGCCATATTACTTAACATGGCCTATTCGGTACATATTTACTGTAAAAAAAAATATGCAGCTCCATTCATATTACAGTATATTTAATTTGTTTTATTCAGATATTTCAACAGTGTAATAAATACGCAAACTGCGTATTAATACACACATAAAATTGTAACTTCGGCTTAAACTAAAATTGACAAATTATAAAAAAAGGGCCAACTATGAAGTTGTATTATAATTATATATTGTTAATAATAATAATAAAGGACTCTTGATATTAATAAGAAATAAATACAATAATAAGGCATGTAAGAGTTTAAAATATAAATACTTTTTATATGTTAAAAAATAAAATCATTATAGTCTAATCAATTAAATTACGATATTACATGTTTCGGCTTTTCAATTAGACTTTCTTCACATACATATATATATATATATATATATATATATATATATATATATATATATATACTAAATGCAAAAATGTTAATCAAATAATGTTAAAAGATATAGAATACATTATAAATGTATGTCGTGAGACCAGTTAAACATTGCACAAAGGAACAGAAATTGTTCGTCAAAAGGTTGAAAGACCAATTGAAAAGTATTCTTTGATATTCTAATAAAATTATAAATTTCATTAAATTATCATAAAATAAAGGCAAAAGAATAGCCTTAATCAAATTGCCTAATTGAAAGGCCGAAACATGTAATATCGTAATTTAATTATAATTGATTAGAATATAATGATTTTATTTTTTAACATATAAAAAATATTTGTAGTTTAGACTCTTACATGTCTTATTATTGTATTTATTTCTTATTACATATTGTATCATTATACAGTTTAAGCTCGGTATTTCATATATTCTAAAATGTAATGAATTAAATATGGTAGATGTTTTTGCAGAATATAATCCGGACGCACCTAGCATGGAACCACGAATGCCATGGGGTAGACATCCGCAATCTGCGCCTGGGATTTATGGCAGAGGACAAAGAGAATTGATCAGTGTGCCAGTTATTCCCCACACAAACTCATCAGAAATAACCCATACCCAAAGCAATCCATTGAAACGCAAACAAACGTTCGACTTTAATCGTCTAGGACCGAAACAGAGAGTGGTGCATAACCCGGCCAATTGCTCTCTCGAACTGAAAAAGGTTCCACGAAGCTTAAACAATATAACTCAATTGAATAATCATTTTTCCAAATTTGGTAAAATTGTAAATATCCAAGTTAATTTTGGTGGCGATCCTGAGGCAGCCTTGGTTACTTTCCAGTTGCCAGCCGAAGCAAAGTCTGCTTACAGAAGCGCAGAGGCTGTGTTAAATAATAGATTTATTAAAGTATTTTGGCATAATAATGTCAATAATAATGCGGCTGGTGGAGCTATCGAAAATGTGCCACCGGGTAAGATAACACACTTTTTATTATTCACAATAAATTATAGGTATACATTAACTTATTAAGCGACTTAATAATGAGAAATTTTATTGTATCTAGGATGCCGTCCCTCTGTTAAAGAAAGGCTAGGCGCTGCGGTAACATTATCGACAAAAACTGAAGATAACGAGTATGTTCCCACGCGTCGTTCGACTGAGGAACAAGTCACGCAAGCCTTAGTTCCAACTTCACCTAAAGCTGCTGTTATTCCTACTCGAGAGGACAAAGTTCTTGCGATAAAGAAAACACAGGAGATATTAGCGGTGAAGGAAACACTAAAGAAGAAGCAGGAGGAGAAACGTAAGGAGGCAATAAAGCTGACCGCTGATTTACGCAAAAGGAAACAAGAATTACTAGATAAACATTTGATTGAATTGCGTGCCTTGATTGACAAGGCCGAAAAGAATCCGGAGCAAAAGGAATCGATCATGCCAACGATAAAGACTATGCAACAGTCGGTCGACAATTTGCGCAAGGATTTGGCTGCAAATGGTCAGATTGGCGGTAATAAGTCGCAGGTCAAGTCTAGAGAGCAAGCACAGAAGGAAATATTGGACGCTGAATTAGATTTAATGACTGCACAACAAGAAGGTCAAGACGCTGGTGAGTTGCAGAAGAGATTGAACGAACTCCGAGCCCAAGCAGCCGCGTTGGGTTTGAACACGAATCCTGGCGTGGGTAGAGGTGCAAAAGTTAGTCGAGTAGCACGCGGTACGCATACGATATCCTTCAGGGGTCGCGGCAGAGGAAGTTTTGCCCATGTTTCAGTGGATCATCGGCCAACAAGTCTTCTAGTCTCTGGTTATGAAACTGAAGAGAAGGCAGAAGTCTTAGCGCATTTTCAAGTAAGATTTATGAATTTATGATATTTATAATATTTCTACATAAAGTGTTCTACATAAAGTTCCTTTTACGATATTATTTTATCCTAATTTAATTCAATGAAGAATGAGAATCATGTGAAAAATCAGAATGAGAACCATGTCAAAAATGATATATCATGTGCACAGCATGAAACGAGACGGATCCACAATTATTTTTTTATCGCTCAAAAATAATTGAAAGATACACAAAAAGTTGTTATATGTATTATGCTATATTTCCAATTCCTGAAATAGTTTTAATTATTTTTCGTAAAAATTTCTTCTTCATTATTAAAAGCATAAATCAATCTTTTTTTTTCTAATAACTGATATTGTTGTTATAATTATGTATAAGGCTTTACATATTCCTTTAATTATGTTTTAAACATATGATATGCAATTAATATGTTGCCAATTTTTTTGTACTTCAGCAATTTGGTGAAATAGTGAATCAAATAGTTGATGATGCGACTCCCTCGATTGTGATTAATTTCAAATCGAGAAAGGAGGCTGAAGTGGCTCTTGTGAAAGGACGTACATTTCAAGACAGACTGTTATCAATAACTTGGGTATCCGGCCATCATTTACATCGTGGAGGAGCTGGTACTAACTCGAGCGCATCTATACAGCTCTCATCGCGTTCCGAACAAACCGCACCTATCGCAGACGAAGATATTGATTTAGAAGTAAGTTTTAGAGACTCATAATAAATATAATTTTATATATATATATATATATATATATATATATATAATATAATTTTAAAATATATATAATTTTAAATTTTAATATAAAATTCAATTTTAATCAGAATAATAATAAATAGAATATACAAATAGTTATAAAACAAATTTAAAAATTACTCTGCTAGCATATTGGAAATTAAAAATTGTTAGATTTTTTTATTAATTAAAATGATTTCTGTGGCTTTTGTTTAGATTTCGAAAATAGACAAGAAAATATTTAACAAGAAAAATTTTTATTTTATATTATAAACGCAGCTGTGATATGACATGCTGTGTTCATAATTTTAATGTGTCCTTTATGTAATAAATGGGAGAGTTCCGTTTGCGCATATCTTGCGCACATCGCTAATTGGCCAATTTAATAAATAAATCATTCTTGGTAAAACAAAGGGAAAAATTTCTAAGCACCAGCCGAGAAGGCAATTGGGGGGATATAGGCTAATGAAACTCTTCGATAATAAATATTTTATTAATGTAGATGTTCTGTCATCAGAACATCTCTACATTTTCTATTAGTTTTTTAAAGGCTTTAATGATTTCTTCAGGGCACGGAGGCATTACTCTTAGAGGAAAACGAGGAAGAAGAAGACGAGGATGGCGAATCACGCAGCTGGCGACGATAGCAGCATCGGCATCAGCGTCAGCGCCGTTTATGACAGGAGCTTGGTGTCAAATGTAACGACTGCGTGATCATCCGGGCCGATCATCGTACGCGACCTGGTACTTACGCCTACATTGCTGCACCGCCATTTGATGCATTCATTGCCATTTTCACGAAGAAATCGAATTACATCATGCTCATCAGCGTTATCATGAGTGTTACACTATTTGTTAATATTATTGAATATAAAATACACATGCGCACCAATGACGGTACGATGTACCACATTAAGTGGCGCATCACAAATAGAGAAAAGGAAAAGAAAGAAAAAGAGAATCAACATACAAATTTTCGAACAGGAATAACTAACCAAAATTTATTTGTAGAATAAAATCGCTATGTTTTGTATGGGAAGAAAAAAAAAGGAACACCTGTCATTCTGAGTTTCACACAAGTCCTCTTATTTTGTACGTAGAACTCGAATCATTTTCCTAACTCTTGTTGTTTTAAAAGCTCGTACATGGTAGACGGATTTAGGATAAGTAGGAGCTTGTAATTTCGAGAATATTAAGAACTTTTTCATTCGAGGATGAGGAAACTATATTTGTAATTTATACAATACAAATAGCTATCTATATTGTATGAGATTCAATCACAAGTCATAACATCTCGCTCGATTGGCTGTTGACTTTTATCTATTATATCTATTTAAAACGATTCTTGTAATAATGAGCAGTACAATGTATCATCTTTATTGTTTTTAAAAGATGTCAGTGAATTAGATTACTGAAAAAATGCAATGAGATATATATCTATATACATACATACATACATACATATATATATATATATATATATATATATATATATGAAATATTTCGCGCATTATTTACATAAATTCTTTCAATCCAGATTAAAACAGTAATATATGATTCTTACAAACCATTCCATCCAGTTTCAAGGTAAGTATCGAATTATACAATATGTAACGATCATAAATAATATAAATATTATTTATGAAAATTGCTCATTTTAAAATATTCATTTTAGATAATTTAATTAACGAACGAATACTATTTGATAACACAAAAATGATTCTCTGCGTAAAGTTTGTCTAATTAAAGTCCTTAAGAAATTTAGAATAATGAAATATGAAAATGTTGACGATCTTGATATATGTATTAAATTTATGTATTTTTCAATATTTCATTTGTTTTATTTATAATTAACTTTTAATAATTCAATCTCATTAAATTTTTTCTAAAATTTATCCATGATTTTACTAATTCCATTTTTTTTTATGGAGCCAACCAGCTGGCTAACAAACTACCTAATAACAATTGTGCAACAGGTAATATTCTCAATGGTAAATTCACTGCTGGCCCGTGAGCTGAGCCGTGGTATGCCCCACGTAAGATCCAACCGCCGAGACTAACGGATTTGTGAGTGCTGGTAAATAATGCAGCCAACAAAACATTTCGCGGTAACCATTGGGAGCACAAGATCCAGCATAAACTGCTAAGAAGGATCTGAGCTAGGCACGCTTGAAAAGATACATTTAGTATTGAATCCAAGTCGAGAAGTAATTAAGAGAAATTAAATTAACAAATTCAATAACTTACCAATAAGTACACAGAATAGTATATCCACCGCTTGCAACGATGAAGCATCTGCCAGAACAGCATCGCAAAACCAGTGATATGCTATTGCCAGCAATAAGATTTGGGAAAACCAACTTGTATTAACGTTGAAATATTTATTTTTCAGTATGAACATCCGTAAGATGATACCCATCCCCAAGGGAAAAAGTGTGCTGTATACAATTTCTCTAATGTTAATTCCAACTAATGGTGGAGTAGATGTTCCCAACTGTTAAAAAAAATTATTCTTGACATATCTTATAATCTTTCAGAATAGATATTTAAAAAAGTAAACTCTCCATTTATATATATATATATATATATATATATATATATATATATATATATAAATTTACATTAAATAAATGTAAATTGTAAAGATAAGCAGTATTGAATATATAATACGTTCAAGTAAGAATATTTCCATTCCAAAAAGTATTACCATTAGATACAGTAAAATAGGAGATAAGAATAATCCTCCAAAGTGCGATACCAACGTAGTAATTACGCTCGTAGGCAAATCAGCTTGTGCCAAACGGCACAAAGCAAGTCCCGTACTGAATGGCGGTGGCATGCAGTAAAGAACCTGAAAGATACAAGTGTTAACAATGAAAGATACATTAATAATCATGTTTTAATTTCTATAAATACATAATGTATACAGATTTTTTGCATAGATATACATTTATTTAATCTATTGTATGTCAATGAGAATTAATTAATTACAAATATTTTTAATCACCTCCATTCCTTTGAGTAGCCATATATTAACTTTCGCATAGGTCATTAATAGATACGTCCCGATCCGTGCTAGAAAGGGCATCAAAATATACACGAAAACCATCACAAATGTCAGAAGATAGCCGTCCTTCAATGTTGAGTAAAGAGACTTGGGATCGCATAATAATCCGGCTTCTAAGTATATCGAAGGCACAGCGAAATAGCGAATGATAAAGTTACCGTTGATTATACCTGCAACAAAAAACAATGTTAGAACATCCATGCATTATTATCCTAATTGATAGTATAAAGATATTGCAAGATTTCTTTTTGTGAGTATATATTTCTTTTTTCTTTACTGAAGCATTGAAAACTCTTCACCATTCGTTGCGCCAATATGTGGTTGAATAGTTGCAAGTATCATGCATGCGAGCATTAATAAAACATATCCATATCGATATAAAAGATTAGTTTTCTTTCTTGGCTGTAGATTGATATTTACACTCATTTTTTTTATTTATTTTGAACGTACCTAAAAGAAAAATACATTGTATTCTTTATATCAACATCTTACAGAAATTATTTATGAATATAAAATGCATTTATAAGATAGTTATCATTAATAATCTTACCTAAAAAAGCATGCGTGAAAGCTAAATTTTCTCTACGAAAACTGTCAACAAGAAGTAGTGAAAAGAGCATAAAAGAAATCAAATTAACTCTTCAACTTTAAATAAGACATAGCATAAATCCATTTGTGGCAGTTATATTCTAATCGTACAAACGTCGTTCTCAAATAATTCAAGTTAATTGATCAATCTTATCGAACAAAATAATAAAAATGATATTCTTAAAAACAAGATGCATAAACGTGAAAAATCGTAAGAAAAACTTGCTGCAAATGCATCCTATTGATTACTACTAATTACAATTAAAATGTAAAGGGGATAATTTGCGCGAAATTATTTTAATATATAAATTTTTATATTTTCTTATATCTGATTGTTCAAATCTTGCAGCTAAGAAAATCAAAAGAGCATAGTATTGATCAGTGTAAACGGATCCTGTAAAAACGTGTCCAATTATAAATAATCGGAAGCATAAGCGCCGACTTTGGTAACACACACTTTTCTATGCAATCGTCTATTGCTGCACTTCTATCGTCTCATTGTGCTTAAAAGCTTATTTGCGCAAGTATCTGAAAGCGATGAACAAACGTAAAAAAGAATTAACTTGTGTTGCATAGGACTAGTTCCTGTAATAACATACGTATAGGAATTGAAATGGTGCCGATCGAATAAAGAAATGCCTTTTTATAAATGGAAATTGGTTATTTATTTAATAACTATTATGCGGAGCCATTACATGCATTGTTACACGCTATTGTATGTACATACAATATCTATATAATCGACTAAAATATAATGAAAATATTGCGAGCTATATATTTGTGGATCTAAGAAAGAATTTGTGAATTTATCGTAAAAATAACTTTCGCAGACATAACATGCAGAATTATTTACGACACTGAAGAGGTTATCTATTAGCCGACGACACGGTTCGCGAAGAATTATTATTATTGTTTCTCGTTTAATTTTGGAACACCTCCATTTGCATTAATAGAACCGAACAACATAATCGAGCCACGACCTTCATCTTCAAGACAGAATCAGGCAGAATGAAACCGATGAAAAATTTCCCTCTTTCCGAAACCCGGAATGCTCGGATCAGCTTGGATACCAGTTGATATCAGTGACGTAGACGTAATACCGTGCCCGGTGTCTTTCCTATTATAATTCTATAGCCAATAACGTTTTGAGAAAAGAAACCTCAACAAAGGTTTCCGATGTAATTATTTGCAACCAAAAAATATATTTTTAGTTTATTAATTTGAAGAGTTGAGTAAGTTAATTTTTTTTAAATTAAGTTAAAATTAGCAGTGCTTTAAAATTTTAAAATCTTCAAAAATCGCCAATTCTGAAAAACTTATAACTTAAGTCTAAATAAAAATCGTAAATCTGTTTTTGATACGCTAAATATAAGGCGAATTTTTGAATTTATCGATTGATCAATCGCACTGTGCGTAAATGTAATTTTGTTCCGTAAAAGCTGCATTTATGCATAATGCGATTGATCAATTGATGAATTAAAAAACCTGCCCATAATTATAAGAATAAGAATGAAAGAATTGCAATACATTCTGGTGTTACACTATGAAACTAAACTGCATTCCAACGAGTACTTTACACAGTGTAAAGGGCTCCGCACAATAAAGGGAACAGAGAACAGAGAATAAAAATTTCAACCTATCAGAAATCATGTATTGTGAAATATATAATTCCTGATAGTTGAAATTCTTCTCTGTTTTCTATTCTTTTTATTGTACAGAGCCTCTCTCGTGTCCTAGCTGGAAAACAGCCCATATTATCCCTTTCATACTCAGGAGCCTTAATAGTACTTTGTCGATATCAAGATTAAATTCTGATGACGTACCCAGCAAATGAGAATGGATTGAAATGAATTGAAATGGATTCAGATTTTTAGAAATATTAATTCACGAATGTTAAAATGAATTTCAATCCTGAATGCATTTTTATTCATTTATAGGAATTGCATAGAGCATATCTCTATGCTTTTCAATCTAAAAATAATATCAACTTTTTCTGTACACATTGTGAATACTGTTCAATTCAAAATTTTGAATAGAAAATGCAATTTTTCAATCTAATTGCATCCAATTGAATCTAATTGAATCCATCTGAATCCAAAAAAAGTATTCGCTATTTAAAATACGCATTCAGATAGAAAAAAATTCCATTCACTCGTTTGTTGGGCTGCATTCAGTAATAAATTACTTTGCCTGTTTGTCATATTTTAATTATTATGTAAATACAAACGTAATTTGATAAATACGCGTCATTTTTCAGAATAGCAATTCATATGTCTTATGTGTTATGCGTTATACATAAGAAAATATACCAATCAAAGTCCTTCGTTTCCTTCTTTTCTATGAAATAAAGAACTCTGATTGGTTAAATTTCTTATGCCTCATGTGTTATGCGGCTGTGCAAGTTGTGTAGATATAACCTTAGAGAAAAACGCTTGCAAACTGAGCACACATATGTTAGCCCTTCCATCATGAAAGACACTCAGGTATGCTATTGCGCATACATATTTCTAATTAGCCAATAGCTGCGTTTAGTAGAGAAAACTAATCAGTTAAGTCTCGAACACAATGTAAAGGAATAACGATAAAAATAACATGATTTCAATCTATCAGAAATTGTACATTCCAGTGTGTTTCTGATTTTCGCATTGTGTCTGGGATTTTAACACTTAGTGATTCTTTAATACAATTGGTTCCTACATTTAGATTCAGCAAAAAACTAATAAAGGCAAGAACCAATCATATTAAAGAATTACTAAGCACCAACTGATTTTTTTTTTTTTTATTAAACGGAGCCAATGAGAATTGATACCAGACACTACCATCTTATCGATGATTTGAATGAGTATCACATCATTTTTCTTTTCTCATTTACTTTTGTGTTTACATTGTCAATTGTGAGTTTAAATTCTGCATATTTATTATCTCATTGATTGATTTTAATATTTATAAGGAATTTCGTTTTTGAAAAAAATAATTGTAACGAAAACGCGTTACTTACCAACTCTGTATGTAATCAATTCTTTCTCCAACCGAGATCTCGGATAGATTTTTAGCATCGTAGACACAGGCTTTAAATCACATTTTATTATCAAAACGGCGGATATTGTCTAAGTTCGGTTTTCAGTTTGGAATTCTTATAAGAATGTTTAGTAATACATTTTTCTTGCTCTCTTCTTTATTGATTTTGAAATGTTATCTCACAAAATGTCAGTAGGAGTAAATTCAATGATGAAGGAAAAATGCAAATCATACAACATTAACAATAATTTTCCAATCGAATCACAATACGTGATGCATTACGCTCATTACGAAATTAGGTAACACGTACTTCGAGATATTGTTAATTTTTACAGAGACTCCTACGAACTAAATTCGCTGATTTGCACACACATGTTTACCAGCGCTCGTTGAAACTATCGAGTTAGATCTTGCGCAACATAACATTCTTCGTAATTACATGATGGAGACTGTAAGAACAGAAAGTATATAATAATTAGTTAATCATTTATAATAATAATAATAGAAACAATTTGTGTTTAAGCGTAAATTTACTTAAGCAAGCTATAAAGTTTAAGTTTAGTTCATTATGCTAGTGTATTTCGCAACTTCGCTCTTTCTCTTTTCCGTTTAGAAAAATATTCATGCATATTCTTTATCTTTTTCGAATATAACGCCCTCGGATGTAAAAAATAATGTTTGTATAATAAAAGTGTATTAGAATGTCTCATTCTGTTATATAAAACGATACAAATCTCGATATAAAGAACACAAATATTAATGAAAAAAAAATTTTGCTTATATTACCTTAAATTGTCCATTAATTTAATTAATTGATCGATTAATATTAAGCTAATAAATCAATTACATTTATTCGTTCAATTCATTTATAAATTAATCAATTAATTGCATATTTTGCATCATTATATTGTTAATTTCTATCGTTTTATACAGCACATTAATAAAATATAATGAACGTTTATTACATGAATAATTCCTGTAAAAAAAAATGTAAGAAAATAATACAATATATAAAACAATTTGATGTTATAGATACAATCATACAGCAAATTTAAAAATTTGTATTAAGTTTAACAATGACATATTCTTGATAGCTGTATGATTTCTCTTTACGACCCCATTCTTAAAAAATGCAATGGTTCACTTTATACATATAGTTGCACATTTCAATTACTCAGAAAATAATCACACAATAGCATTTTACAAACTTCCCTTGTTAATCATAGATTCGAATTAGATCAGAGCATGCTTTAAAATTTAATAAAGTAACGAAGTTGACTTTGAGGTTTTGTTTGGAAGAAACATTTACTGAAGTCAACGCGTATATTAACTATTAACGTCAATCTTTGGGAAATTGTAAAATCCTGCAAAATGAACACTAACATATTACCTGAGCAGCATATGAATGTTTATATTCGTAGCAATTGAAAAACTCGATGCAAAAACCATTTAAGGCCATTTTTTTTTAAACTTACTACAATATTAACAAAAAACGATTGTACAAGTATGTGCGAAATATTTTATGAAAACTGTTAAAATATGTAAAGATGGATAAACTTAGTTCGAAGTTGTCCGCTTTTTTGTACGGAATGTTTGAATCGTTAAGTCCACTCAAAAATTTTCGCTAAAAAATATAATTGATTGGTTTTTGCACCGAGTTCTTCTCGGCATTGAAATAAAATTTTCGATAGGTCTGTTCACGCTGCTTGATATCTTCAAAAATTTCTGCATTTAAATGGAAATAACGCATATTCAACCTTGAAGAAAGAGAAAGCAAAGATGCTGCGTACAAAAAGTACAAGCAGCGCGAACAGATCTAATATGCGAAGAAAACATTAACAGAATGTAATAAAAAACCTAGGAACTAATTTGTCATTCATGATTGGAAACTGTCATATCCATATTAACAATTTCGTGTCGTTACTTTTGAAGGAAACTCAGTTTGTGATACTTTCAAAGAGATTTAATCCAAAATTGAAAAAATAAATTTCAAATTTTATATCGTTCTTATATCGTTAAAAAAAAGTTTGGTAATAATTATAGCACTTATTTAATAGTATTTTAATAAACAAATTAAAAGAATGCGTACACAATATCAAGAATTATTTTGAAGTCAATGACATCAGTTCAATGCAAATTTCGAAGAATATTGAAGATAACTATAATTCTGTATTAAAAAAAAAGTTTAAAATTTCATATGTGTAATCGTATTTAAATATTCGCGTGTTTAATTTTACATTATTTTAATTATAAATAAAATGATTTTATATAAAATAGATTGCATATAAAAAAGCGTACCTGTTCATTTTTAAGAAAAAGAAAACAAAACAAGTTAATCCAACAGCAACAAATTAATTGAATGACACTAAACAATTTTTAGTTATCAAATTTGATTTTTACATATGTTACTTATATTTAGAATAATCCTTGATATATAATGTGCGCATTAATTTGCATTTCTTTAATTTGTCCAATGCTATTAAATAAATGCTAATTATTACGAAAAAATTAACATTTAAAAGATATTAAAGTCTGTTTCTTATTTTACTCATTTAAATCGAGTGTCATGGTGCGAATGTCGTTTTGTTAATTTTTAAGAAAAATAATACTAATTTCCAGATAAATATTAGCTACAGACAAAATCATTTGATAAAATCATTTTTGAAATTGCAAAATTATATTGCGTATTGTTAGAAGAAAGACGCTAATAGAAATAATATAAGAAACGTTAATTTCTCATGAGTCGTAAAGACATAATGTAAATGAATGTTACATTAGCCTTAATACTTAGTTAACTTTGTTGTAACAGAAAATCATGAATCACGAATCATTAATATAAAAATATTGTTTTTGAAATTTATATATGCAGTCAGTAATCTGCATATTGTTACATAAAAATTTTTAGTTTTACGACAGTTTAGTTTTACGATAATAAAAGGCACTTGGTAATCAGCTTAGTAATGAATAGCGCATCATATAAAACGTTATATTACAGTAGAAAAATATATTCGTTATCCTGAGATTTCGCGCTATAGCTAAGACTTAAATTATACATCTTAAAGGTATAGAATGTATAGATAGTGATGTTCCTATTACTTTTTGGCAAAACTGACTTGAAGTAAAAAGACAATAAAAGATAAACAGTGTATGGATGTACTTATTATTTTTGTACAGGTAAAACTTGGTTTCCTAGGATACAAAATTGTCCATGCATTGGTGTGATTGTAAGGTAAACGTTACAATCGGCAAGCGAAAGCAGGTTAAGAGGATATAAGAACAATTTTCGTTGTTATTAATGCCATCAGAACATACTTGTTCAATCGTGCATTGTCATTTTTACAAAAAAAGTTCATTTATATAAAGTAAAAAGAAAAAACGTTTAAACGTTAAAAAAATAATTTATAAACTTATAATTCCTGAAAAGTGAAGTAACTTTTAGATTTTATAACATATAAATATTGAACATGCAAAAATTGTAAAAGTCGCAATAGTTATTTCATTTCGCTTACATGCGATTTTTACTTATTACACTCCGCATGCACTGCATACCGAGATATAATAAATCGTTTTAAATCAAAACCTTTTATCAAAATAAGAAAAGTTTTAGAGTCCAGTATGTAATGAAAGAATCGAGAAGTGCAAGAGATTCTACTAACATTGAAACATGAAAGAACATTGAGTGGTCTCAAAAACTCTCTTACTACATAAAATTAGCCTGCTAGAATGCAGTTTCATTTCATAATTTAGAAAAAATTTTATACTAACCAACTCCATTTTAATATTAATCTTGTCACATTTGTGTGTGAATGTAAATTATACTTTAAATTAAACCAAACTTTGCTCCCTCAGTGTTATTCCAGAAATTAATCGTAAACTTATTTGCTTGCTACACACACTCGTATACTAACAAATTTCGTTTTCGATAACAATTCAAAAAAATACACAACCATATCATAGTATAATAAGGATACTAATTGTAAGATATTATACGTTGTTTACAGCTATATAATAAACATCAATCGTATTAGGAAAATCATCATAGGGGAGAATGCTCATTTACAATCGTATGTAATTTCATTCAGCATTCTATTGTGTAAACGTTTCTTATTTTACTGGGCAATCGTACTTAAAAAAAAACTAGATACGGTATCACACATGTTAAGGTGACTTCAGGAAATCGATCGCTTCCTTAAGTTCGACCTTTCGAAATTTTACCGGTGTCAAAATTTTAACGAATTGATTCAAAAGTTCGTAGTGCTATTACTACGATTAACTTTTTTGCCTATAACACGAGATGACGATAATCTGCTGGCTATCGGTCGCAATTGTCGATCGCTATTACCACCCTCGATTACAACGTTCGGTGCGATGGATTTCAGGCACATTGCTGCGTCATGGAGTCGTTTTGATAAGATTTCATTCTTGAGTTTTTCAGCGTTCAATTCTCTTCGTAATTGCGCTTTGGTCTTCTTTCCGATCGGACATAAGACTCGGTGTTGCATCAAAGACATCGCTGATGGCCTCATTTCCGGGTTAGGGTGAATCATCAGCTGTGAATAACATAAAGCAGCAATGTAAAAAAGATTAAAATAACTTATGTTGAGACTTTGTGATACAAGGCTTGTCCGATAGATCGCCAGAAAAAGAAACAATAAATTGTCATTAAACTTCAGAAATAAGATCATACCTTCAATAAGTTATTCAAATCGCGACTGCAGTGTGGCAAGTCTGGTAATTTCCCCTGTCTAATGTCATGCCACATGGGCCCGTTTTTCGGTAGAAGTCCACCGCCACCCGCCTCGTAAACGGTTAATCCTAAGGCAAAAATATCGGCCTTCGGTAGATGATTGAAATCTTCCTGCAGAATTTCTGTTGTAAGGTATCTGCAATCGCCTTCTTCCACCTGCGGATTGTTGATAGATGTGACATGGCCGAGATCACCAATTTTGTATGTGATTTCCTCGTCGATGTTTTCCTCATCGTCAAAACCGTCATCTGCGGAGTCATAGTTGATGGCGCGCAATTTCTTTTCCTTGGTGATGAAAATGTTGCCGGGCTTGATGTCCATGTGCACAAGCTGCATGCTGTGTATATACCTCAGTCCTTCAGCCACATGCAATAGCAATTGGCGCATCTCAGCCTGGCTAAAGCACTGCTTCTGTTTTTGCATTAAGAGGATCGTGTCTGCGAGACTACCACCGTTGCAGTATTCGTTTTGGATGATCATATGATTGTCTTCCGCCCAAGCGGAGTAATAACGGACCACATGCTGATGTTTGCCGAGCACAGCGTGCGCGTACACCTCATTCAACGCGTTCTTTTCATTAATGCTGCCAGCTACGGGTTTGATGCTCTTCTTGATGGCATATGTACATCCATCCAACCGGTTGATGCATTTGTACACGGAGCCGAATTCACCGATCCCGATCAAGCCGAGCTCGTGGAACTCCTTATGATAACGCGATATATTCGAATCCTGCAGTGCTACACGTTTCGTCACGTGTTCATATTCGTTGTCGGAATCTTCGGAGTCAACGAGGTCAAACTTTGGTACTTGCATATCCGGTGAACTACTATTACTACTGTTGTAAAAGAAAGAAAAGTAATGTAGTTATGAATCTGAAGCAAATCTTCTTTCTCAAATAAAAAACTTTAATAACAAATCAATTTTAGCATTTTTAATATTAAAATTTAATATTTAAATAACATATCAGAAATAAAATCTCCAATTTAATCTTCGCAAACACACGCAAGAGTCACGAATATGAAAAAAATATCTTTTTTTTAATTTGTGAATAGTAAAGATAAGCATTTTAATTGTACTTTATTATTGTAATTAGTCACAGATTTTACAGAAAATAAATAATAGTTACAAGATATACAGTTTGAATACGTACCCATTGAGACTACGTTTAGATCTGCTTCTTTTCTTTGCTGTTATTAACATGCCAGTAGGTGTGAATGGATTTACATTCGCGGCAGGTTTTTCGAACTTATTCTGGTAACTGGGGCTTATCTTAGAAGGTTTAGGTTTTTCTAGAGTAAAAAATCTAGAACATCTTGGAGGTATCGGAGTTTGTAACACGCTCTTCTCTATCAAAGTTTTAGGGGTAGTAGGCGAATCGAATAAACGTAATGCCCTAACACGTTTGTAGGGTGGACTACACCCCATTGAACTTTTGTGAAAAACACTTTCACGACTAATGGGAGCCTTGATGGCTGGAGTACCTGTAAATAAACATTTATTCCACATAAAAAGCTTGTAATAAAATTCATAGATAATAATTTAAAAACCGATCTAAATTAGCTTTTTATTATAATTTTAAATTACATTTTTTTCTCTTAGAATAACTTCAAAAATATTGTTTGATATTAAAATCATGGAATAGATTAGAATATAAAGATAATAACGAATTTTTTCTAAATTAATAAATCAACAAATCATAAAAAAAATTCTAATAAAAGACGAAGAAAATAAGATAGTATACGCACTTAAATATAGTTAATAAAATGTTATCTCATTAGACAAAATGAAAAATCAATAAAAAATCGAATTAAAAATTTTATTTACGAGAATATAATACTTTTTAGCAAGTAGAATTAATTTTATTTAAACGTGTGTGTATTGTGTGTGTGTGTGTGTGTGTGTGTGTGTGTGTTGTCAATAAGTTTAGGCGTTTTATATGGACAATATTGCATGTAATAATTAGATATTGCATGCAATTATGATGACATCATCAGTACAAAGAGAATCTAGAATCACCGATGTTATCATAATTTTTTAACTAAAAAACCGATCGTAGTCAGAATGTTGTATAATTTACGATCGTAATTTCGGAAAGTGAAGATTTTACAGAAAGTATACACAATGCAAAAAAATTGTCAAATGTATCAATATCAATAATTTCGCATCATGCGTCAATGCAATTTTGACTCAACATCACACGAGTATTTGAAATCTTAAAACGAAAAGAGAAAGAAATTTATAAGACAGGAGGTAACAGCTGTACAGAAATATAAAGAACATAACACAAAGAAATGCAGAGTCATCTGGAGTCAGGTGCGAACAGAAATTTTCTGACAAAACTAGCGTGATACTACTTCTTACATTTATATCTACTGGTAATCGACACAAAGAGTTTAAAATCCATGTATTATCCTGAAGATGGTTGCAGATAACAACCGAAACATTAATCTTTTGTTTGTATGAATTAAAGGAAAAAAATTTTGTATAATTAGACACAAATAATAACTGTATTCTAGCTCTTATTTACCTAAATTATTAATATTAGTTTAAAATCCATGTGTTTTATAACGACAAGATTGAATTTTAATACAACGGGCTCTCACAAAATTTCTCTGGCGTAGAGCATGAAATGAACTCGCAATCGTCCTGATTATTATTTCTTTAATTAGCACGATGAGCAAAAATTCGCCATTCCTCATTTTAAAATGAACTGTTTCCATAAACCGTTTTCCACAGATGGAATCGTTTCCGGATGAATTGAATTCGTAAATGAAAAAACACGAGGTCATTTCCGATCCTTTCGCCCCGGGGGGCAGGGACGCTGTGACGTAGCACGAAGAGAAAGGATCTCTGTAGCTGCATCACGTTGTATTTTTTGCATTTTAAATTAAGTAAACATACATAATTAAACGTGTGGAGAGAGAAAGTTGACAAAAATTCAAATAATGAAACGAACAAACGTTTGAGGTTCCGCTATTCGTAGCTGTACCGTGTTACACTTTCACACGTAAAACGGCATGCGATGAAGGATATATTAAAAACAGATGTTAAATAGCCATTGGACAGAGAAGGATAAAAAGTAAAAGAAATTTTAATATAAGAAAATGTAAAATACTGTTCTTCGTATTTGCACCATATTACACTCTCTGCACTTCAAACAGACATACAACACACATAAAACAGGTGTTAAATAGACATTGGGAAGAGAAAGATAAAAGTACAAAGAATTCGGATGCAATAAAATATTCGAGATATTCGAGAATCCCGAGAATAAGTGTAAAGTTCCGTTCTCCATAGCTGCACCGTGTTATACTTTCTGTACTTGAAACGACACACAATGAAATACAATATAAAATACGGATAATACGTGACGTCGCAGAAAAGCGACGAAACGTAGAAAAGGTCCAGCGGAGCGGAGTGAGCTCAATGTAAGATTCTAATGATGTAAGATTCTAACCTGTAACGAAGATCGGAATTTTGTTGTTGTTATTCATCGGCTGGCCCTCGTCATCGTTGCAGTCCGTCGCGTCGAACAGCTTGCGCGGTTGCAGTGGCGGCGGCGAGTCGAAGTCGTCGACCGAGGAGTCGAGGATGTCGCATTCGGGGCTGTTGTCGTCGGCATCACCGGTGCCGCCGCAGCTCCAGGTAAGTTCGCCGTTCTGCATGTCGCACGCGTCGTAGTGCACCTTCCGCACGACCTCCATCTTCGTAAGCCGTACGATCACGTCACGCACGTGCGGCGTGCGTGCCGCGACGCTTCTCACGATTCACGATTCACGGGAAACGGAAGGAAAAAGTGAGATTGGAAGAACTTGAAGTAAATGCCGACTGTTGCAGCTGAGACGAAATCGAGAATTGAATCACTAACGACGTCGACGTTAACACACTCGCGACCGCGTTCATTCAAACCGACGAAAGCACCGCTCATTCCGGCGATCGCGTTCGTTGTGGCGTTTATGATGGCCGCTAGGACGGAGCGAAGTGACCGATGGTATACGGTCGGCCGACCGACCAATCAGCGCGTGCGGCACGGAGACCAGGCGGATGTAACGTGGTTCCTAATTGGTTGCTCCGCCGCTCTTCCACCACCGTGGTACCTACTGGCCTGTTTGGACTGCTTGGAGCCCCGAGGGGTAGATTCTTGTGAATTCGGCGAAATTCTATATTCTACTTTCCACACAACATATTTTCCTGTAGGAATCTTTCTCGGGGCCGGAAAGCAACAAAATAGAAATCGCTTCTTTGTTGCGCCGTTTTGCTTCCCTGTGAAATCAAAATGGAAACGATAAACATGGATTTTTTTAAATCGCCGACTTTACTTTTCGACATGCGCAACGATAGGAGGAACGGCGTTCAAGATACTTTTTCGAAATTTAAACTCCCCGTCTACTCGCGAGGCGACTCTCGCATCGATGGATGCTATTACGATAGTTTTTCATACGCAGATGATATTTCCTTTATATGTATGTAATAGAACGTATTATTATCTGGTAAGTAATATGTTATCGAATGCTGTTATCGAATGGGGGAGGATCGGTACTATGAAAAAAATGCATAAAGATGAAAAGCTTGAAACTGCCTTTCAGGAACAGAAATCGACATTTGATTCGAAAGAATATAAAGGATAAAATCAAGGAAAAAGTAAAAGTATGAATATACATGTATTAAATTATCATTTTTTTCAAGAAATATTAACATTTTTTAAAAATAATATATATAATTATACACTGAGAAAAAAAGATGCCTAAAAATATATTCATGTGAAACATATTTAATTTTATTGAAATAAATATTTATTTAAATACGGGCGAAATAAAATTTTATTCCTAGTAAAATAAACTATCTATTTTTTTTGCAATTAATGAGATATATTTCACAGAAATAATTAAGATATATTTCACAAAAATGTATATTTCATCATCATAATCAAATTTCGTAAATAACATTTGCTTCGCAATACTTCGACATTTTTCTCTCAGTGTATTGTTACATTAATATAATTTTATCATATAATATATATATAATATAATAATTTTTTTTAATTATTATCTTGTATTATAGGTAGTATCTCGATCGCTATATCAATTCTTGTCAATCTTTTGCGATTTAAATTTTTTTCTGCAAATGAGCAAATATCAATTCGCCAATTTTATTTATTGACTGATCAAATGTGAATCAAAGAATTTTTATTACTTGGAGAATTTTTATTACTTAGTCTTTTCACTTAAAAACTGTAACTTTCCAGACAACACATTGAGACATAAAACGTCTTTAAGATGTCTTTTATATGCCAAAAATGTATGTCTTTCTTTTGGATACTTTATGTTGTCTGGGTTGTCAGTATTTACCTTACAATTGTATATTGATTCAAATACTTAACGAATTATGAGATAAGTTACTGTAACATATTATATTGAATTTAATTTGTTCAACAATAGAACAAAGAATTAAATAGGGTAAAGGACGCCAAAATATTCTTGGATATTTCGAACGTATATAATAGTAGAGTTAAATCCCAGAGTAGGAGACTGTTGTCCATTCTCTGTCATTGTAAGTTAACTTTAATTTCGGTTCAATTTACTGTTTTCCTAATTTTTACAATTAGAGAACTAGAAAAAGATGAAGAATTTAATCAAGATTTAAATTAAATTAATCGATAAATGCTGGATATGAAAGATTCTAGCTAAGTCTGAATTTTGTTCATCCTGATATTGTCGATCGCTCGACGCTCGTCATTCGTGATTCGATCATAACTAGAGCACGTTTCATCGATTTTTAATTCTTTAAAGGATCATCAACACGATGTAAAAGCGACAGATCGCGAGGTAGCAATTATTGGCCCGAATATCACGAGCGATTTATCTACACTGTGCGATACTGCAGCAGCTGTTCGGCCCGGCTGGACATCTGCCGTAGACTATTTCATCTCTTTGGGACCGCCTCGTCTTGGGATCGAAGGCCGATGGTTTAACGACGGACTACATTAACAATTTCGTCATGGAATACAATTTATTAATTAATGTAAGTTTTCTATGTAGTATCTCACAAAAGGTACATCACGTACAATGAGCCTATGATTCCTCAGGAGTTCTTGTTTTCTTTTACAGAAATAAACCCATTCTTGCGACAAAAGTTTCACTGCAGAGAAATTTTCGTCGAGCAGCTGCAACCTGTGGCTGGCCAACGTGGAAAGAGGCATCGGAAACAGGAACGGCTTGTACGGCAGCAGCGCCCTTACGTTAAATCTTTTCTCCTTTGTCATTCTTTTCTCCACCTTCTCTCGAATTAATTATTCTTTCTTAATTCTTAAATTATTCAGACATAATTATTTTCATTAATTTGATAGATAAAATTTTTTGAAAAATTTTTAAAGATTTTTTTAAGTTTTCTTTTCTTAATTTAGCTTTTTATAATTTAGCTTAAAAATGTATATTCATTCTCTGTTTTTATCTCATTAATTCTGAATAAGAATAGTAATTTATAGAATTTATAATTATTTAAAAGAATTTTTTTAAAAATTTTTTATTAACTCAATAAACTCCTTTAAAAAAAATAATACTATTTATGGTATTAATATAATTCAATATAATTAGAATTAATATAATTAGATTACTCCATTACTCCAATTAGATTACTCTTTTTGTATCGAATATAGTATACATATATCAACAATACAATATGCTTACATAGTAAACAGGCATAGATCGATCATCAATTGAGGAGCCAATTGAACAATATATATGCTGTAATAAGAATGCATCATATCAACTTCTGCGCGATGCACTGGAAATTCGACGATGAGTCCAACGAAATTTCGCCGAGCACGATTTGCACCAGGAACTTTGATGGCAAAAAAGATGCATATTCGGATAGGCCTCTGCAGGTGGATTCGAAGGAAGTCTGGATATTTGAGATAACGAGATCACAAGAAAAACATTTCAATAGAAGCACGTTTCCCCCGATGTGTACACACGGATATCGCACTATCTCAACTGGATAAAGAATATATATAATCTAGCCAGAGTAGTCGTCGTGCGAGAAATCTTAAATGACGGTCGTTCTCTATCAGAAAAAAAGAAGATTAAATATTAGGCATTTCTCAGAAAATTATTCTATTAATCCAAATTATTTTTACACATGGTTCTCATGACTTATAATTTCTTTTTTAGTATAATAAGTTATTTAAATTTTAATGATGTTATTCCCCGAATATTTAGAATTATTTTTTAACAAAACGAATTTAATAATTTATTCTTTTATTCTTGATCATTAATTCAATATATTGTTTCCGTGTTATTAATCTTCAAATAATATTGCAGGATAATATAATTTTTAAAATCCGTTGCGAAAGTACAACTACATTTTAAAATTTAAATTAGAAAACAAGAAGTTTCGAACGTCCACTTTGATCTCAAGTCGGCCTTCGATATTTATATATATATATATTCGATATTTTAAATTTTCCGGCTTTCTTTAATATTCTACGGATGTGAAAACATTACTGATTGAGAATCAATCATGACGAAAATTTAAGCTTATTCTGCAATGTGCTCTTTGTTTCCTATTTCTTGTTTTTTACCTTTTGCTTTTTTTCTCCTTTGCAACCGTTTTATCAATAATTGTATTTTTTGCTAGATATTTCTTGTTTCTTTCAAAATTATTTTTATCTTGGCGATATAAAACAAAAAATCGGATAAGAAGCAACAAGATGTAAAAAATAATAAAAGGCAAGAAACAAAAAGTATATTGTAGAACAGGTTTTAAAGAAAAACAAGTTCGAAAAATATGTTAACTACTGAAAAAAATCGAAAAGATTTTTATCTAAAATAAAAAACTATTTTGTGAGAGCAAAAATCATGTCTTTATTTCAAGTAAAATATTTTTTTGGCAAACTTAGTATGTTATTCTGTGCTGGTACATATAATATTAAAGAAAATCACATGTAAAATATATAATAAAGTTATCTAATGTAAAAACAAATATTTAAACATTATTTGTGTTTCTTACATATGTAGTCTAAAATAAAGATTCTTAATATTGTTTAAAAACAAATAATTTTTTTTTATTAGGATCAAACATTTTTTAAAATTATTTTCTAAAAAATATTCGTGTGTTTCATGTTGATTATAAAATTAATAAGTTGTATTTCTATTCTTTGAATTCTGACATGAAGATCGTATACATATCGGCTTCAAATATCATCTGCCACTCACTTGCATTGTTCTTTGCATGGATAATTAAGATCACCCGGTATAAACGTAGATTACATCAAATTTGTTCGTTATTCGTTCTGCAGCGTCTCTACGTTTTTTGTTATTTTTAAAAGGAAAGTATATGTGTAAGAGTGTATCCACACTTTTAGGAGAAAAGAAAGATATGAGGTGTGGGATCAAACACAAATAAACGGGAAAATTGTGAACTAAAATAAAAGAGCAGAATACATACAACAAAAGGCGAGTCTTCGACAGCGAAAAATAGTTTTGGGGTATTATTTTTTGCCTTAGAAAGTCATGGCACACGTGGAAATCCCGATGGGGGAAATGCAGGCCCCGCCAGATAATCATAAAACTACGAATGGGTAATGAATGTATAATTTCTTTTTAGATTTACCTAAGATTAGATTTATTTAAGATTTACCTAACTTAACCTATAAGCAAGTGCCATATGTTGACGTAGCAATTTAGCAAGAACGAAGAAAGATTTAATTACGAGCTTGTTATGAATAATATTAATCAACGTGAATAATTCGAGCATATTTCACAAAAACAGTTTTGACGTTGAACAAATCAAAAACACAGAATAGAAAATCAGGATATAAAGATTCCTGCATTGTTTGATTTATTTGTATTAATTGATTTTTCTGCTTATATTATTCCATAGATTTGAATTTCTGCAACTACCTCAGCTGCCACTTGGACAGATAGCTGTAGGCTATCCTCAAGCCCAAAACTGGATCGAGCACAGAAAAGCAAATATTCGACCATGGTCATTGTTCCTCAACACAAACAACATCAGACCACCACCTAATATAAGTAGATTGAGCAAGCGGATTGTAAAGAACATTGAATATTTTCAGAGCAATTATTTGTTTGTGTTTATTGGACTAGTAATATACTGCTTGTAAGAAATACTTAATATTGCACTAATTTGATTTAATATCTATAAAAATAATTCTATTAATCCTGCTGGTCTATTTAAATTTAATATATAATCATATTGTTTGGGTCAATATGATAAAAGTTCTAAAAAATAACAAATACATTTTTACAGAGAAAAGATAAAGAATTACATTAACAAAGTTATCAAATACTATACTGGAAAATTCTTAAATAAAATATTAGTTAAAAAATCAATTACATTTTGGGTCAAATAGACTTGAACAGAATTAATTAATTATTTTTATATGATTTTATACTATATGTGAAAGAGAGAGAGAGAGAGAGAGAGAGAGAGAGAGAGAGAGAGAGAGAGAGAATCTATTATTTTTTTTAGACTTACTTCACCTCTGTTGTTGCTGGCAGTTGTCGCTTCCCTTGGAATATGTTACAAATTGTCTCAGCGACATTCAAAGCAAGAATTGATGATATTAAATCATAGATTAACCTTGGCGCAAGTGTATTCTTTAGTTGGAATTTTTTCACTGCCTGTATTTTACCTAGTAGGTGCACATGCAGCTGTCTTTTGGGTACTTGGTAGGTAAAAGAGTATCTTCGAAATAGAATTGTATGATACAGAAAGTAATTAAATTTGTATTCTTCTCTTTCAGGAGTTTCTTGGTTTATGATAACACTTCATGCTGCTTTTTATAACATCGATGCAGTGTTGTGTCCAGGAGAAGAGGAACTCAATGCATTAGTTATGCAGGAAGTATGATTACCATATACTCATTTTCTGCTAAAAAAAAATTGAATCTTTAATCTCTTAAAATATTTAGAATAACAATTTGAATGTATTTACTTTGTATACATTTAGATCTTTCCATTTGATGAATGGAGAGATTTATATAGAAACATATTGTATAATATACTTGCATATATTATTTAGTAATTTGATAAATATGACTTTCTTTCTGTACATAATATGTATATATATATATATATATTATTATATATATAAAGTTATATTAAGATCTGTTTATGTAATCCACATATCTCAATAATAAGTATTTTGTTATTGAAATACATTTTTGCAAATATGTTTATAGGATAATAAGGACACTGACAAATAGGACACACATTTCTTGCACAAAACTACAATTATATGTATTTATAATATTTATATGAGAAATATCAAACATTTTTATCGTTTATTCCAATTAATAACTAATAAATTTTGTTAGTAAAAAATATAGGTCGAACGTTTTGTACATATATGGATATTAAATAAACTTCTAATTTACAAAACGACACTGCAATAAAACAGACTAAAAAAGAAATCGTGAAATGAAATATTTCCTACGATAATGTGTAGTATCTCTGCGGAAATTCATTTCCGCAACGTTATATACACGTGTATATCTTTTCTAGATGTGGTTATAATAATCAATCATTTGCGGAGATTATATTCGCTTATATTCTAATATTAAATAATTCATTTTGTATATTTTTAGTATAGAAAAGAATGATTTATCTCTCATCGAAAAATGATAAATCAAAATGTATTGTCGTAAACAAACGAAAATCTAAAAGCAATAAAGTTTAATAATTTCAAACTTATATATACAGGGTGTCCCGCGAGATTTTTTCCACTGCTCATAGGAAGATAAGTAGGATCGAGATGAACACAAAAGTCCCATTTAGCGATATTCACAATAATAATAGAGATATTAATTTTTGTAATTGTACTAATAAGAGTACAATTACGAGCAACAGCGCGCTTCCCCTCTTGCCTCTCCAACATGTTGCTGGCAGCCAATGCTGATGATAAACTAGGCTGGATATATCTCGAGCGACTGAAGTGTTTCTCTCGATGTGCTCTCATTAGTATAATTACAAAAATTAATATCTCCATTATTATTGCAAACATCGCTAAATGATATGAAACTTTTGTGTTCATCTCGATCCTATCTTATATCTTCCTGTGAGCGGCAAGAGAAATTGTATATACCTCGTGGTACACCCTGTATATACTATCTGCATTTCCTCATAATAATTATGATTGTAATATAATGTGTGTGTGTGTGTGTGTGTGTGTGTGTGTGTGTGTGTGTGTATGAAGTATATGTTTTAAATTATTTTGTTGTATGATGAAAAATGAAATAGGTATATAGTTTAAACAGCAGTAAACGGTGTGACTATAAGCTCAAAAATTTAGTTTGTTATCATTGATAACCACGTACGTATGTACGCTCCTGTACCTGCAGTGCGTCCGGTGGATAGGATCTGGTGGGTTCTCTAAAAGGAGATGACCACGCGTGACGTATGTCTATTATTCGGTATGTGACACAGCATGTAACTATCGTTTCGAAGTTCGTATCAGCAAAAACAATGATAATTATAAATTTTTTACTCTATTTTTTTTGCAACGATATAGACCGTGCCTTATAAGAGCAGTTCGATTAAAACGCAGTCTTCCAAGATAAACGTGGCAGTATCATTTGGTAAATGGACCTAAGGATAGCATTAGGTAAGAATGTAATTCTTTCTTCGATGATTTTTTATTATTGGAAAAAAATAAAACAAAGAGCATGATTTTAAATGGGCTTACAATGGATTTTGCGATTATATTTTCTGGATCCAAGCTTGATCTAACTCTCAAAAGCACATTACATTTTGGTTAGCTTTAGCAAATGAAAGCAGCAGATTGTAATTTATTTATAAATGATTTTATTGCTATATGCATATATACACAATATGTATGTTTAGAGAATGAAGATCATGCTTTGCAAAGTTGCAAATGAAAAGCCTCACAATTACAGATTTTCACTTGTGAAAACAACAGACTAATTTATTTTTAATTACAATTTTATTACCATACATGTATATATATATATATATATATATATATTTATATGTAATATTAAAAACATGTATATTTGTTTAAAGAATAAAGTCATGCATTAAAGTTAAAGAAATATGAGAAGCTTCTCAATTACAGATTTTCACTTTCATTGCTATTTGAATCATTCTTATTATATACAAGAAGATACCAATGGGATATCATTTGTTATATGTTTCTTGATTTTTTTCCTTTCTATTTGCACGATGCATACGTTTGTTTGGTTTGCATAAAGTAGGGTTTGACAATCCACGAATTTATTAAACGATGGAAGAAGATGACGAAGAGGTTTCTCTTACATGCGCGCAACGACGTGAAAGCAGTGTTCCCGAATCAAGTTTGTATCAATCGATGCAGAACAGTTTGAACCAAGGCTCCCAACAAACATTGTATCAAAGTGTTCGTAACACCTTATACGAGGACGATATGAGTATGAACAGCATGCGCAGCGCAGTCTCCTTGGATAATCTCTGCTCTACGGATGATCCATCCACTGTGAATAATGACACAAATGAAACGATTATAAATGAAAGTTACTCGGACAAGAAGAATAATATACATGACACAAGATTGGTAAAAATTAATCTCTTCATGTGTTCTATAATTTAAAATAAGATGATAAATGTGGCACTAATTCTTTCCTCATTTATATCTTATTATTGTATAACAAACTATTATAACATATAGTTTTAATTATAATTGTAGTCAATAATTAATAAGATGAATTGATATTATATTACAATTGATAATAACAATGCCTTTAAAAATGCTAATTTTAAAAGTTATTTTTAATTTTAAAGAAATAATACTAATAAAAACTCTTAATTTTGTATAATTATAAAAACTGATGAATAATAGATTAAGTTATGTTAAATTACCGGTTACTTTTTTAACTCTGCTGGCAATTGGGATTTTCTAAAGTCACTATTGATATTTTGATTGTGAATTTTAGTAGATAAATTTAAATCTATAACAAATAAGTAAAATAATTCGACTTCTATGATGGTAAAAATTCGTTATTAAAGCTTTAACAGGTATATCAGAATTTTATCAGATTTTTATATAATCCGGAATAATGAAAAATTTGCTTTGTTTCTCGAAGACTCCTATTGCTGATGGGAAAATTAAAATTCGTGTTACTATTAAAAAAATATATAAATATAATATTTTGATATATTCTAGCTTTCTGTTTCTGGCACAAGATATAGTTTATATTTTCGTGATGAGATACGTTCAGTTGATTTCATACTCGTATGGGATGAGTATAATGGGGAAGCACAGACCTACCGCAGTGTCGAACGTAGAAGGGTAAGAGTACAAATTACTATTTGAATAAAGTATATATCAATTCTGTCTTATGCCAAATTCACGTTATATTTTCAGATATTTGAGAAGAATCTAGAAAAAGAAGGACTACAATTGGAGTACGAACAAGTGGAATCAAATGGCTTGCACTTCATAAAGATTCACGCGCCCAAGGAAGTTTTGCGACGATATGCTGAAATATTGAAACTCAGACTGCCAATGAGAGAACTACCTGGTTGTCGCATGCCTCAGACAAGCAGTAACATTATTATCGAGGAAGTCAATTCGTTATTCCGGCGCGTCATGAACAAATATTATGTCGACACAACTATTTTTCCAACGATGAAGCAGAACTTTACAGCGGTGTATAGTAGGGATAAAGATTATTTATTCGATTTGGATTCGCCCAATTTTTTTACATCGGCAACTCGATCGCGTATTGTGCAATTTATATTGGACAGAACTAGATTCACAGAAACCAAGGAGGACGATTTCGCATTTGGTGTCGAAAGATTGATATCCGAACATACATACGTTGCAGCGTATCCGCTTCATGATGTAAGTTTCTGTAAACGCGGTTCCAAAATTATAAAAATTATTTTAGAACATGGAATAAACTGATTCACTCGATATATATAAATATACTATTTATGTTTCAGGGAAATCTACACACTCCGGACTCAATGCGATATCTTTTGTATACTGAATGGGCTAGTTTAAGAAAGTGCCTTCATTATCAGCCTTTGGATTACATCAAAGAGTACTTTGGGGTGAAGATCGGGCTCTATTTTGCCTGGTTGGGATTTTACACTCACATGCTAATTCCAGCTAGTATCGTCGGTCTCTTGTGCTTCGTATACAGTTGCGCTACTTTGTATCACAATGAACCGAGCGAAGATGTTTGTAATGGTAACAATACAATCGCGATGTGTCCATTATGTGATCATTTTTGTGACTATTGGGATCTAAAGCAAACGTGTTTACATTCGAGAATTACATACCTGTTCGACAATCCATCGACAGTATTTTTCTCTATATTTATGTCATTATGGGGTATGTTAAAATTATTAATAACAGCTTATTAACGAATTATTTATAAAATTGTTATGTTTGAATAACATTTTTATATAACTATACAACGATATAATCATTTTTAGCCACACTGTTCCTTGAATTATGGAAGAAATATTCTGCCGAAATAACCCATAGGTGGGATTTAACTGGTTTAGATGCTCAAGAAGAATATCCTAGGCCACAGTACTTAGCAAGACTTGCACATATTAAGAAGAAATCCGTCAATATTATCATAAATGTAGAAGAACCGCAAGTGCCATACTGGAAGATGAGATTACCCGCTACAATTCTCAGTTTTTCAGTTGTTTTACTTTTGGTATGTTTAATCTCCACAATATAAAAAAATTGTTATTAGAAAAATATTTATTGAATATAATTTGGTATGTTAATAATATATGTATGTAAATAATATTTATATATCTTATACAAAAATTTATTAGAACTTTATATGATAATATTACAGATACTTGTAGCTATGGCTGCCGTTCTTGGAGTAGTTTTATACAGAATGTCTGTTTTAACTGCATTAAGTGTTTCTGGACATCCAATGGTAACCAGTTATGCTATATTGTTCACTACCGCAACTGCCGCCTGCATTAATCTCTGTTGTATCATTTTGTTTAATTGGCTTTATGTTTGGCTGGCCGAATATTTGACTGAGGTAATTTTAAGGATTTATCTATTAAAATATTAATTGTATCAAAAAACTTATTTAAAATAATAATAATTATTTAAATTATTTTCATGTTTGTACATATATTAGTTAATAATTTTAAAAATAAATTATGAAATAAAGACTAAAAATATTTTATTAATCTTAATAAAAAAAAAATATGAAAATTTCTCGTTTCTTATTTTCAGATTGAATTACTTCGTACTCAGACTGAATTTGACGACAGCTTGACTCTAAAAATTTATTTACTGGAGTTTGTGAATTATTACGCCTCTATATTTTACATAGCATTTTTCAAGGGGAAATTCACTGGATATCCAGGAAATTATAATCGTTTCTTTGGCTCTCGACAAGAAGAATGTGGACCGGGTGGTTGTCTCTTGGAATTATGCATCCAATTGAGCATTATTATGATTGGTAAACAAGCCATGAACACTATCTTGGAAATGCTCTTTCCTCTATTTTACAAATGGTTGAACACCTTGAAAGTTCATGTGGGCTCGAAAAAGTTGGACGACCCGAATAAAAGATATTCATCTAGAAAATATTTGCAATGGGTCAGAGATTATAAATTAGTCCAATGGGGACCTAGAAGTCTTTTTCCTGAATATTTAGAAATGGGTAAATACAAAGAAATATCGTTTATTCTATCAAAAAATAATAAATAATGATTGAAATAATGATGAATTGATTAAAGTAATGTATACTAGAAATACACGTTGGAATGTAATTCAAAAATTTTGTCGAACACAGTTATAATTTTTTTCTTTGTAGTGCTACAATATGGATTTGTTACGATTTTCGTTGCTGCATTTCCATTAGCGCCATTCTTTGCGTTACTAAATAATGTCTTCGAGACGAGATTGGACGCGAAAAAGTTATTAACCATGTATAGAAGGCCAGTTGGACAACGTGTCAGAGATATAGGCATATGGTATCGCATTCTCGATTCTATTTCCAAAATATCCGTTATCACAAATGTAAGTTTTATAATTCACCAATTATTGATAACGCTCGGTAGAAAAAGCAATTTTACATACAACTGTTGTAAACATTTTTAATTAGATTGTTTGTTTTGCCATTAGTTCCTTATTAAATCTAAATGTACATATAAATCAATCATATTAAAAACTCTTACTACAGTTACATAACTGTTTTTTTTTTTGCTGAACGTAGCAAATATAACTTTTAAAGATGTGACTTCTATCAATGAAATCTATCAATGATTTTATAATTGAAAATAGCATTATTTCACAAATTACAATTAAATTTTTCAAGCACATTATTTTTGTTTTACAGGCATTCATCATAGCTTTTACTTCAAACTTTATACCGAGACTAGTTTACCGCATAACGGTTTCGGATAATTATTCATTAGAAGGTTTCCTGGATCATTCTCTAGCAAAATTTAATACTAGCGATCTGGGTAGAACTCGGCCAAATATGACATTGAATCAAGTCCCCGTCGAGATCTGCCGCTATCCAGATTATAGAGAACCACCAAACTCGTTAAACAAGTACGAATACGACATCATGTTCTGGCATATATTAGCGGCTAGATTAGCTTTTATCGTCGTTTTTGAGGTATGTTTTTTTTTTAAATAGATACTATTTTTTTAAATATCTGCATTTTATGTAGATTTATCTATTTTATCTTAACAAATGAAGAAGATAATAATTATATTGCAACATATTTGCATATTTTGCAGAATGTTGTGGCATTAGTGATGATTCTCATACGATGGTGTATTCCTGATATGAGTTCTAAGTTACGCAACAGGATACGTCGCGAAGCATATATTACTAATGAAATTATTATACATCAAGAAGCACTACGAGCTTGCGAAAGGTCTGACAGTGATAGTTTAGAGCCAAAACCAAAAATGACAAAAACATACATGGTTGCCAACGAGAGTGCCGATAGATGGAATCGAGTTATAGGAAATTGTTTGACCACTTCAGAATTTGATCTGGAGATCCACGGGAGCCCTGTTTCGCCCGTCAATAGAAACCCACGTATCAGTCATATTGGTTTGATAGATACCAAGGATGCGTCAAATCTGTGAGATTCGCGAGCATAGCATAGGTTTTTGAAAACTTATTAAGTCGATGCAAAAAGTTTATCATCGAAAAATAGAATTAACAAATTTGTAAAAAGACTATTTTTGTAAGTAATTTTATTAATTATTATAATATATTCACTATTGTGACTTCAATATATATTTTTTATCTAAAAAAGGAAGAAGAAAATTTTTATCTCTCATTTTTAAAAGATTCATCAGTAGCTTTAAAAAACTGTAACTTAATGAAAAATGGCAAACTTTTTGCATCACTTCAATGATATCACTTCGTGATTTTTTGCTAGTCGTGATATGAAGATCTGACTTACATATTTGTTCTAAAAATATGACGAAAAGGGATATTATTTTTAAAAATATGTATATATATATATATATATATATATATATATATATATATATACATACACACACACACACACACATTGAAAGTATATTTTTAATGCAAAAGTCACCATTCTAATTATCTCTAACTTATCTAATTGTAACAGATGCTATATAAAATGTACGCTCTATTTTTCATAGCGATCAATGGCGTCTAATATTTTAAATGACATAAATAGCTTAACAATGCAAAATAAGAAAAACACAATTTAACTAGCCATGAAAAAATAGTCTTTTTATAATATTATTGATAATATAATATTTTATTATATATTCATGATGATGTAATTTCTACTGTGACGTTTATAGAACTTACTGTGCAGACAATGTGTTAAAAAAATTAATATTCGATATGAATATTCGTCTATATATTGTGACCATTACAGTGAATTTTCTAAATAATATTGCAACTATATTATTGATATATGTACATGTATATTATTGTTATTTTGCTAGGAACATATTAACTTTATCATAAATGATTATATTGTTGTTAGTAACATTTATGAATTATACATTTCGATTATAAGTCTCAATTATTTTTATAACGGTATGTAAAGTAATGAAATATGCGATATATAAAAATTTCTGTTGTATACATATATCCAATGATTTTATTTTGATGAAAATGGAATCGATGATATTGTCAGCCGACTGTCAGCTGTATCCATATAATTAATAGCGTACTCCGATCCGTTTTTTTTAGCTGCATTTCTTGCATAATTTAGCTCTTCTAAATAGAACAGACCATTGACTCGGAATCGAGTCAGTAAATTAAATATGCTATAATACTGCAAGCATTGTTTTATATATATGTGCAAATGCCATAAGGCATAAATGTCTGCCAATACATTAGATACATGATTCCTATAAATTGTACGCACAGTAATTATATTGACCAACAGTTGCAAATATAAAAAATAGAATGTATTATTTATCGATTATACATTTTTATGTGTCCAAAGTAAATTATTGGGCACAATATTAGGAGATGTTTTATGTATAATGGACAATGCAATTAAATTGTGTCGCCGAAGAATTTACTATAAAATTATTAGGTGTTGGAATTAATTCGTAGCGTTTTTTAATGAAAGAATGTTATTTATTTCACATGAGCATTAAAAAATACATTAATGAAAGTACTTCCCATCACTTGTAAAACGCTACGAATTAATTCCAACACCTAATATATCTAATTTTTTTTTTATTTTAAAAGTATATTATTATATTATTATATTATTATAAAAACGCTGATTTGTTTCTCAGAAAAATTATATAACTGATAGATTATTATTATATAAACTGTACAGGGTACTTTGGGGAGAATCTCAGGCTTGTTTAAGTAATTATTAAAGCACTACTGTGAAATATTTGCATATTATATTATTATATTTCTAAGAGATCTTGAAACAAACTAATCGTTCCTTCTTTCAATATTTTATTGTTATATTATATAATAATTAAGAATATATATTTCGAGTTTATAATCGACCTCTTACATATATTTAAATATTTTAAATAAAAGAAGAAAATAATTGACTTACTGTCGAATTGATTTTAGTCAATTTTAATGATTTTTTTCCTGATATTTTTCTGCCGATCAAATGAAATACGATTATACTTCGTGTCTCAACAAGAACATAAAAAATAAAAAATATATCATTTGTTGTTAGCGTTATTAAATGCTGTTTAGTCTCTAGCTTCAAATTTTTCAAATATTGTAAATTGAATTTCTCTTCGCAAATTTAATCGATTATGCATTTGATTAATGTAGTGCACACAAAAAAAGTGTGAGACGAAATTTCGGTTCGTCGATAATCCGTACATCCTGTTTGAAAGAACTATATCATGTGTGTAGGGATCCTGTGATCTAAATTATTATTAATTTTGTATATATTGTCAGATAATATAGTAATATATATATATATATATTATTACTATTAGTATAATATATTATATATTATTATATAATAATATATATATTTTAGGATATTATATAATATTATTATATTATTAGATCTCTAATATCATGTATGAAGATTATACGTATTCTAACGCAGTGAGGTGCTGTGTGGTGCTGTAATCGCACCGGTGAGAGGCACGCGGTCCATCGTCCGTATTCAATCAGTTCGATATATGTTTTTTTTCGTGTTCGATATTTCAAATTATAAGTTCATTATACGTTTTTATTCGACGTCGAAGTCGTCGCACCGATTCTAGTATGAGATTTTAGCGCGACAATCAAAAACAGGGAGAAACTCGTCGACGAAATAATGGGCATCGTTCACGCTAAGGTACGTATTTATTATTAGAAGTTACGGCATAACCTAAAATCTTGTTGGGATTCTCGGAATGCGTAATCTCTAATAATATACCGAGATAGATAATTTTAATTTTCGCTCCACGATCAATCGGTAACAATTATAAACAATATATAAATTTACGTAACTTGTATAACTGGATTTTTATTAAAGAATGTTATGTATACAGATGTATACAGATGAATCTAACGGAGAAATATATTTTTTTAGGAACCCAGTAATTCTTCAAGCTTGGGTCAATTACCTAAGGAGAATGCTTCCGCAAAGAAACACAATGACCCATCAAACGCAACGGATGACTTTGTATATCTACAATTTATGTGACAAAATAATTTAACCCTTTGGAACTGATAGAATTATTAGATTTACTCAATTATAAATCTTTTTATGCTTAGAAAAGTTAATTCAATTTAATATTATGGCAAATTTGAATTATTTCTATTAAAATATACTTAATTATTTATTCTTTTTTATGTAAGTTATGTCATTTTAGTTTTTCAAAATTAATTAGCTTTTTAATTAATTAACATAAATTAAATGGATCTTATAGATACTTAGAATTAGTAATTGTTACAGATTTTAGTATCAGCTCCAGAGAGTTAATTCATATTTATAATAGTCTGCCTAATTCTCTAGTTTTTTGCTTTCAAAATTAATTACCTAAGATCCTATTATTTTTCTTGCAGCCACCATTTTCCAATAGCAAATCTCAGTTACATAGGGAAGAAGAAAATGTGCAGACAAAAAACATTGTTCTACAGGCAGTACAGGTATGTCATTTAGAAATTATTTAAACGGTAGAGTCAAGTATCTTCATTTGTAGATTTTAAAAATTATTCTATATCAATCTCCACTAGGCACGAGTCGACAAGATACACGTGGATGGACTTGTACGAACGAAGGACGACATTATTAAGTCACAAGTGACGGACTTGTTCAAAGCGAAAAATTTCGAGGATGTTATTATACGCGCTTACAAAGTGCGAGAGAAGTTAGACGCCCTAGGATGCTTTAAAAATATCGGCATTTACATCGATATCAGTCAAGGACCCGACGCCACGCCTGATGGTGTTGAAGTGGGTCTATATAATTAAACAATTAATTCGACAAAGAATAAGTAATTTTTTCAGATTTAAATGTAACGCAGTTTGTTATTCATATATGCCGTATACAAATATGCATTCATCTATAATGTTCATGTCTGGATCATGTTTATTGTTAGGTCACTTTTAAAGTACGTGAAATGAGACGTTTAGTTGGTGGTATCAGCACAATGGTTGGGAACAACGAGGGATGCCTAATTATCGGCGCAAAAGCGCCGAATCTATTCGGCAGAGCAGAACGTGTCCAGATGGAATATTCTCACGGTAACAAAAGTTCGATCAACTTTAATGTATCCGTCATTAAACCATTTCCACAGAGCTTATACAACGCAGTGTGAGTTAATATATCTCTCTCTATATCTATTTCTTGATACATATATTAGAATTGCATTACTAGTTAAATTAACATTTTGCAGATTAACCAGTACTATATTCAACACAACGCACGATTTCCCATGGTCTGGTTTTAAGCAAAACGACAAGGGATTGCTGTTTGACATGGAACTTAACCAGACAGACACCTCTAAGCACAATTTACAATATGAAGCTGCATTTAGGAACATTAGTTGCTCGAAACAGGCGGCTTTTCATGTTCGGGAGCAATGCGGCCCGAATTTGAAATCTGCACTGAGGTACATCTGGACGATAGATAAAAGGGACTGTTCTTTATTCCCCGTTACTGGGAGCCTCTTGCGATTAACGACAGAAATGGCTGGTTTAGGTGGCGATATTGGTTTCTTGAGGAACGAACTCGCCATGCAAACTAATTGGTCACCACATGAATACATTGTAAGTACTTTTTATCTATTGTGAAACTTTCCTTATTTCTAGCTATCCTGACAATTTCTATATGCATTGTAAAATATTTAATCACGAATTGTCTACCTTTGAATAGACATTCCAATTGGGTCTTCAGTCTGGACTGTTGAGTGCAATCAGTAACGACATGAAAATAAGTATCGCCGATCATTTCTTCCTGGGAGGTCCATTGAATCTACGTGGATTCGACATGAGAGGATGCGGGCCCCGCTACGAAGGAAATTCTGTGGGTGGCGAGATGTATTGGGCAGCCGCCCTTCACGTTTACACGCCGCTCCCATTCAGACCCGGCCGTAATAGTTTCGGGGATTTATTTAGGCTGCACGGTTTTATCAACGGCGGCAATTTATCCAATTTCACATATGGTGAGCGACGTAGTTTCGTATAATTACTCTTACATAGAAGTTCCTTATTAGGAAGTTGTATTTTTTCATTTCAAGTCTATATAATTGTCCTAAATGAAAATTGACATTTGATGTCTATATGAAAAGCTAGCCTAGATGAAAATTATATGATTAATTCCTGAATAATTGCTTATTTTTACATCCATATCAATCTTAATATTATTTGTTTATATATTTCTTGAAGTATATTTCTTAATTTTGTTATATTTTATAATTCGAATAGAGTCGATTAATTTATATGATGCCTGTTCGAAATTTTCAGATAATCTATACGATGAAAACATGAAGATTTTCACGGAGAATATTCGCTGCGCTATCGGCGGAGGCATTGCGATGAAGTTGGGGAACATTGCCCGCATAGAATTGAACTTAGTTACACCATTGTTGTTCATGAGGAGCGACGTGCTCCAGCAATTTCAATTTGGTATTGGTGTTCAATACCTTTGAATTTTTTTTGTCCTTTGATAGTCTTGTATTATTAAATTGCATATGTAAATGTAAAAAAATAGAAGAATTATGTGTAAATTTATTTCTGTTTCTTGTCCGATACACGACAGAAAGTTGGAGTGTACAATATTTACAATAAAGTCATAGAAAAAGAGAAATCGAATACTATCTTGATGAACGTGAAACCTGCTTATCTACATTATTAATTAATTATTCGCGTTATTATCAACATTTATCGATGTAATTATTAACACATACTCAAAGAAAAAAAAAACCAGTGATTTGTTCTCCTAATAATATCCTGTAACAATACGATACATATTGTCTTTTGTTATGTTTCTTATAATAATAATAGTAAAGTCATTTGGTATGAAAAATGCTATTTCATGCTGTCATATATTTAGAGAAAGAGTTACATGATCACTATGCGAACTTGTAAAATTTCAATGCAGCATTGTTTATGGCAACGTAATTATTATACGCAGTTGAAATTGTATCTTGACTTTTTATTGTGACACTTGGACTACGACTTTACTACCAAAAAGTCCTGCCGATTTCCGTTTATGTGTTTTCTGACGCAATTATTTCACACGTTCCATCGACTTGCACGACGTGATTTGCACACGTTCGGTAATATCGTTAGTCGAAATAATAATTATTGACAGTAATAATCATGTATGTGTGCAAAAGAGATGTATAGCAATAAGAGGTGGCGGAGAAGGAGAAGGGGTTGGAAAGTTACTCATGACACTGAATAACTCGATTATGGAGGAAAAAAGCGACAACGAAATTTATGCTAAATCGCTTTTCGCTTCGACGCGAGATATCTCATAATCAAGCAGCGAATATCGAATATATACTTATGTAATATCTGCATATATTTATGTAATATCTGCATATATTTAAATATTTATTCGCTCGTTTATGTACTTGTTTATTTTACTGATATACGTGACGCAGTTTCGACAAGAATTTCGTCACGCGTGTATAAGTGAATCAGCTAATTGTTTTTAAATAAGATCTCGATGACACATCGATTATTCTTAGAATTTTTTAGCGCCAGACCAGTGAATGAATGTTCCTGATATTAATTGATTTATGATGATATTTTCGGTCGTCGCGCAGAATCTTATACCTAATAATAGCTTTTATGAGCTTCATACATTTCGTTTTTTTTGCTTTCAAATCAGCGACAACTTGAAATGCAGTCTTATTCAGTAATCATCAATTAACTGTAATATATATAACATTGATGTAATATTACTGTTACTTGGTGTTTATCGAATTATTCCAATTTCCAACTTAAATTTACAAGACGCTAATACTAGAAAAGAACATGAAATTAGAGTTCTAGAGAAATAGTAATCGGTTATTCAGAAACGTAAATGAAAGCATAAAAATTCAAAATATGTATAAAATTCTTAAATTATTTAATTGTACAATTTCTCGATATAATCGACAATTTATTTATCCACAATTTATATTTATCCTATGTTATGCACATCAGCTACTTATTCGTTGAATCTTTTCGTGCTTGTTCAATTTTGAAGCTGTGACCTACGATGTTTTTCTCTCTAGCTCCTTTTCATGTTCTCTCAAATATCCTTTAATGCTTTCTATTTCATTTAAAATACAGGAATGTGTAAAATTGAAAAACAGAAAAACTGTGTTATTTATGTACTAAAATATGACTAAATAAAAGACCATAAATTATAATCAATTATGACCTTCTCTTTTCAGGTCGATTTTTTAACATCCAATAATGGAACGCACTACGTTGGGTCAGATTACACGCACATACATATATACACATTCACATACAATAATGTTACGTAGTATGCTACATTCTTCTTATCTAAATATATTCTTATCGCTAAAGTACATATATAAATGGACGGTTGAAATTTTGTGTGTTACAATGTAAACAATGAAAAGAAAAAAAAACAAGTACAATATTATCTCCTGCTATTCTTTATTATTAAGATAACGATCGATCTTTCTTTTGTCAGGACGTTTGATTCTTTATTATTATATTATTAGAATAATGTTTGATCTTTTTCTTTATATAAATATTGCATGTTCCAAATAACACGTCTTCTTTTAATAATTTATTTTTAATTATAAATTATTTAACAAATATACCTTTAGCACACATTATTTCTTCTTTGTTCATTTTCTCCTTTCTTTTACTGAAAAAAAATCGAAAATCTTTATACTGAATATGTATAAAATGATCTGCCACATTCTAAAGAAATTTTCTTTTTTATTTCTTCGGTTATTTGATAGTTTCTCGTAGAGATTTATTTTTAATAATTTATTGTTAACTATAAATTTTTTATTATAATTTATTCCTTCTTCGCTCGATTTTTTTTTCGTTTTGTTAAAAATCGAAAGTCTTTTATGCTGAATATAAAGGACTAGCACGCAGATATAGTGGCCTGTCATATTATGTCTATTTAGACGTCCTGCGTGCTGATCTTTCATATTCAACATAAAAGACCTTCGATTTTAAACAAAAAAGAAAAGAAAAAACAAGGGAAACAGGAATAATTTCTAGTTAGGAAGAATTTATAGTTAAACAATTATAAGTTATTATTAAATAAATTATTATTAAAAATAAATTTTTTTTCCATCTTTCTGTATTTTCTTTTATTTTCATGTGCTATCTGGAGTAGTTTTTGGGAATTAAAATTGACAGAAAAAAAAACGACACGTGCCGAACGTGCCAATATTTAGTAAACACACACACACACACACACACACACACACACACACACACACACACACACATATATATGTATTGATGCATGACGCCGTTATCCTAAAGATTTTTCTCACTTTATTATTCCTTACTTCTATTTTATAATGATCTTTTACGATTATATACGGTTGCCCTAACTGAAGGTATTTATCAAATATCGGCAGTCAATTCTAATTCTTCAAAACTACTCCAGATCGCACATGGAAATAGAAGGAAATAGAAAAGTAATTTACTTTTAGTAATAATTTTAATAATAACTTATTATTTAACTAGAAATTCTTTATCAGAAATTATTCCTGTTTTCCTTGCTTTTTCTTTTCTCTTTTGTTAAAAAAATATATATGTATCAAATAACATGTTAGTAGATATCAAGAGAGAAAGGATATAAAAAGTCTTCTGATATGCTAAATCTTTTCCCCTTACTGACTTTTCACTCTCGATTCTGTTATCTTGGACTCTGGGTGATTATTATGTATTTATTATAGATAAATCGCAAAAAAGTGAGACGCCAGTGCAGGAATGACAACTCGGACCTGCGATATTGTAATCCGCGCTCACAATTATAGACGTATATTTATTTAAAATTGTGGTGATCTGATTGTTAACGAAATGAATTCAACTGAAGTGATGACAACAAATGATAACATCCGTTCGTCATTTACTTTCGTTAGTGCCTAATCGTTAACTTATAGATATCATTAGATAGTGATAGTTATTGCGTGTCTTTTCGATATATTTCTAAACTTCTCGATGCCAAAAGTTTTGGACAGATAAATAATTAAATTATATCTAAATTGACAATTGTCACAAATTACGAAATCGTACTGATTTTCGGATTCCACGTCGTTAAAACTTCAGAAAAATTTTTTCCGTTTGTTTCCTTTCTGTTTTAATTTCATTTATTCTTCGGGATTTGATTTATTTATTATTTGATTTATTATTTATTTGATTTATTTTTGATTTTAAATTAAAATTCTGAGTTATCGCTTCGAACAAAGGTTCCATCACGTCACAGTCCTCATTGTTTTACTATCACGTATTTTATCACGCAACAAATATTCAGGTAGTCAGGTAATCATATCTGCACCATAGAAAAATTTTAAAAACACACTATTTCCATTAGTGTTAAGAATTTGGTTGTGGTCGAAGTTTTGCTACAAAATGCTTTGAAGCATTTGATGGACCAAAAAAAGAATTTTACAAATTGTTAAAAAACACTTCAAACGTTTGCAACATCGCGTTGACCGTATCTTTTATCTCGACTTTCTCCCTGCGTGAGAGTCACGTGATCATTTCCATAGGCTCGTGTCTAATAAATATGAGGCGCCGATCTGGCCCGAAATCTCGTTTTTTTTTTTAAACAACTGCGTTTTTCTTGCTCTTTTCTCCAATCGATTCATCGCGTTCAATCAAAATAGAACGAACAGATAGAGAGGGAGACTGATGTAAGAAAATTGTTGTATTTTTCCCTCTAAAATCGCGATACTTTTATTTAAAGTATTTCTTTTTAAAATGAGAACCGAGATATTTAAGCTTGTTCTACAATGTGCTTTTTGTTTCTTATTGCTTGCTTTTTACTATTTTTTATATCTTCTTGTTTCTTATCCAGTTTTTTGTTTTATGTCGTCCGAGATAAAAATTAACGAACTTCGAAAGAAACAAGACATACATAGTAAGTAATATAATTGTTGATAAAAAATATGATACGACTATAAAGGAGAAAAAAAGCCAAAGCAAGAAACAGAAAACAAAGAGCGCATTGTAGAACAAGCTTTAGAATGTCATCTCAGATGGCACAGAGTTCAAAAAGAATTCAGTGATATGCCATCAATTTGAAAAGAATTCTTATTACATCTGAAAATGAGCTCAGAATTGATGGTACATTATATAATTCTTTTTGAACTCTTTTGAACTCTGCTATCTGGGATTAGAATGAGATATTTTTTATATATGACAGTCGGATAAGAAGTTGTGTTTTTTCTCCTGAAATCGCGGAATTTTATTCAAAACATTTTTTTCTAAGATAAAAGTAAATGAAAATCTGAGATATGCGATGAAAATAAAAATGGAAGAAAGGGCGCAGACGCACCCTCTCATTATACGCGCCTGAGGCGGAGGCCTCCGCGTCTACTCGCCGCGCATGCGCGCCTCTCCGTGCCGTCCAGCTGGAAACGATACATGAATACATCACGAATCACGATACTCTCTCATTTTGTAGTTGAAGATGGCCGCTTAAAGTATCTCGTAAACATGTGTTCTCTAAAAATGTACCCGTCTGAGATAGACAACCTCGCCTCTGCGAAATCGATAGGAATTGACACTGCAATCGGTATAGATTATTTAGGGTGTAGAACAAGATCCGCTTTGCCCACGTACGATTACAATTGGGTGGAAAATCCGAAAGGCTATTGCATCGCCTGCGAGGACTCTTCTATATCACGTAAGTCAAGAGAGTGTACGTGACATGCGACGCGTGCGTCACGCAATACATGCACGTGTGTGCATGTGTGTGTATGGATGACTGTATCTCAATGACTGATTCTACGTCATATGCTAAAATCTATACGCGCTAAATAATGCGATTATGATGAACTTCCGAAACGTGCCCGTGTCAATGTGCGTAGGCGTCATCATAATGCATGCTACGATGCATCATGTTTCCCATGACACGGTGTTTCTCCATGTAAGCCTTATTGTTGAGATCTATATCAGTAATACAGATATACTAAACAAATATCGGATAATATTCCGGTCAATGTCTTGTAAATACTTAATACCTTAATACTCTTGTCAAATGACACATTTTTCTGACGGCCGATTTTTTTTAATCGGCTGAAGATAAGGAGGATCGTTTTAGATAAGAATTCTTTTTACAAGAATTGAGCCTCAGAAATCAAATAAATGCTTATTTGACTTTTCGTTGATAAGATCTTTTATTAATTGGAATTTAGAAGATGAAAATAGGCAAGTTAGAAAAAATAATTGATAATTGATTGTAGAGGAAAAATCTATTTTGGGGTTAAAGAATATATGGATGATATATATATTAATGAGATATTAAAGTCGTCTGTTTTACTGATTCAATAGGACTTAAACACATTTGATTTACATGTCATTGACACTCATATACACTATTACATCGATATCTCACATAAATGTATACATTTTTCAACTAATCTTTCATATTAGATATCTAAACCTAACTCTAAGAACTCAATATTGTTCATATAATCTATAGTCTAAACTGAGATTGTTTTTTATATTCTAGATCATAGCAGAGCGAAGCGTCAGCTGAGCTGTTTTGGTATCGGCCAAACCATATGCTGGATGGAATCTATTAAGTATGGCGATTATGAGCAAAACAGCATCATACGATTGTCCATTAGACAGTAAGAAGCTTGATAGCTTAGATAACATGAATATTTCAGATTCCATTCAGATCACCAAACAGATTAATAGCTCAACAATGTCGAGCTCACCCAAAAGTACACGTAGGAAAAGAAAACCGAAGGCGCGCAAAAAGAAGAGAACTAAAGGAAAATACATGACCAAAGTACGTTGTATAGCAAATTCTTTGAATTATAATTATTGCGAAGATAGCAATAATAAAATGCCTGATGTACAAGAAAATTCGATTCAATCGCTGACAGTATCAGAAAGCTCCATCGATCTTGAAGATTGGATCGTTTTTGGAGACGACGAATTGAATGAAACATGTAATAAACAAAGAATGAAAACATCCTCTCCTACCGAAACACATTATACACCTATCTTCAATTCTTCGATGAGGAACAACTATAATCCTTGCAAGGATTCCAACAGCGATGCCAAAATTGCTTCCATTCGATTGCGATCATTATCAGAAAGTTCCACCAATTCTGAAGACAGTAATTATGTTTCTATAACTTTAGACGAGGGAGAAGCAACGGAAAGACCGAGAATGCGTTACGATTGTTTAACGAAGATGAATGACGAACGCCGCAAGGATTATAATAGACAAATACAGAAGAATTTGTTTCAACATCGCCGATTGCCGTCAGACAGTTCTGAATGTTCTGATGACTTTATTAGTTTCGAAAATACGGATTCTAATAATTCTGAAAATACTTATACTTCTACCAGTTCCTTTGGTACTGAAGAAGTCGATGGCTGTGTTGAGACGAACTTACACGATGGAGACAACCAACTAGATGACTCGATCATCTTTACTGATGAAAATGGTGAAAAATTAAGAAACAAACAAACAAAGAAGGTATTTAAGAACTCTTAATACTTATATTAGTCATCTTGTATTATATGATTTCAGAAATGATAACATAGCAAAAAATTTATTGTAAATATAATATATTAAAATTAAAATTAAAAAGCTTTAAAGGCTCAACGAACTAATAAATTCAATAAAATTCATATAAGGCTTAAATGAGCCAAGTATGTTGTGCAATATATATATATATATAGTTACAATTTATAAAAATCTTTCAAAAGAACCGAAATGTTTGGAAGATTTTTATAAATTGTAACAACATATTTTTTTTGCACAGACAATGTGCTTGGCTTATTTAGCCCTTATATAAATTTTATAATATATTAACATTGATATAAAACGTTTTTATACATGTAATTTTAAAAACATTTTGCGAGTTTACTTTAATTTCTCGTTATAAAAATTGCAAAATTACAGAACTTTTTAACTCAGTTTAGTCTGTTTTATCTGTACTACGAGTACTTTGTCAAAACTCATTTGGATATATTATGTACATATATACGAGACACTACCGTATCTCTAGATAAAAATCTGCATATGTTAGAGGAGAATATTCTCTTCCAGATTCGAAATTCTGTTTCAGGTGAGCTTCGACCCAACTCCAGTCGTACATGTCATGGTGACGTGGAATTATGCATACCGTGCAGCTCGAAGAGGTCCTTGGGAAGAAATAGCACGGGACAACGAAAGATTTAGAGGACGTATAAAGTCTATCGCGATTGTTCTTGATCCAATTTTGAAAAGCAAACATCGCTCGCAAGTTTGGCAGGAACGATTCGCTTTTCCGGAATAATTTTAACCCAATTTATAATTAATATTTTTTTAAATATACGAGATGGCGGAATTAGTACAAATAAAATTTTCTCTTAGCTAAATTATACATGATATGTAATATAACTTGTTATCAGAATTTTTATTAATCAAAATATTGCTGTCGGACTTTTTTCTCTCTCTTTTTTATTAAAAAAGAAAAACGAAGGATAAATCAACATCCTGATTTAAAAGAATTTAATAGGAAAATAAAACTGAATTTAATAGAAAAATAATGAACTTTAACAATCGCGTTACTTGAGATGCTACTTGCATTTTACGTAAAAACAAATACGATGATTTTCAAAAACATTGAAATGTATGTAAACATTAATCTAAAGTCTTTTGTATATGTGGAGTCTTGAAGGAAGCACATGTTGTATATTTCTACTATGAAAAAATGAGTGTTTTTTTATGTTGTAACGCTTTTTTATATTGTACAACGCTTTTTAAATGCTAAAGAAATATGTATAATCATCTTTCGGGAAATTTTTTTTTAGTATATAACTGAAATCAGAGTGTTCTCTCCCATGAAAAAACCAAGAAAAAAAACCTGAAATTTTTAAGGGATTTTATTTTGATATTCAGAAGGAAATTTTTCGAAATTTGAATTTAAATTTTATCTTTTTTTGACAAAAAATTCTTTGATTTTTTTTCATCAATCTTTAATACTTATATTTTTTTCTTATTTTTTTCCAAAAAGATTTTTCAATCCTTATAAAGAGAGAAAATAAAAAAATGAGTTAGTATTCTAATTTAAATCAGAATTCAAGTTTTTAATAGATTACGTGGAAAAATGCCTTAGCTGAAAGATGATTGAACATTTCTAGTCATCTTATCATTCAAAGGAAATCATTGTATAGTATGACACGCTCGAAAGTATCAAATGTATGCCTTACATCTATTTTTCATTAGCTTTGTCATCTTTAATGAAATGAAATGGTTGTTTGGTACTGAGGAAAATTTTTGGAACTTTTAAATTTAAACTATCTTTTTCTGTCATAATCGTTTCTTCGATTAGCTTATAATTAAAATGTGATTTCGTACGTATTATTTCCTAATAGTTAATTTAAAATATTAATATTATATTAATTATTTATGTAAACATTAATATTTATGTCCCGCCTTTTGTAATGACAGTTTCCTTCTCATAAATATTTTATTGTTTTCTTTTCTCGTATATATTTATAAGTTATTCTATATCGTCTCGTAAACATTATTTTCAGATGCATCAATTTCATTTTTCTCGCCGATTGTCTACGCAGTTATCCACACGTTCACTTCAGTAATTACTTACACTGGGAAATTTCTCATGATAATGTAACAATAGGAAAATGATAGGGACTAAAATTGTGTCAAGGGCAACAAATTACGTGACTCATGCTTACCGCGAGTCTGATCACTAAAATTAAAATTTTTGATTAGAGCATTTGTTGCCTTCGATATTAAAAAGTAAAAAATCAATAAATTCTCAGGTAAATATAAGTATCATCGAAGAGATTGCACAAAATCTAAAATTCTAAGAGTTTAAACAAAGTTTAAAAATATAGAATTCCTAGAATTGCATTTCTTAAAATTTAATTTAGTAATTTAAACTGAAAATCTAAATTCCTGAAAATCCGGCAAAGTTGAGATATTAAATACGAGATGAAGTAAATCGTAACTTAGAACTTTAATACTACAGCAATTAAAACTTGATTATCTTTCTTTTATTTACATTGTGAGAGCGGGAATTATGATTATTTGTATAATTTTAATCAACGATGAGATGTTATTGAATATAAAAAGGAGTTCGCGAAGGGTCAAGTTGCAGCGGACGAGCAGAAAGTGAACAGGAAGAGGATGGGCATGGCTTTAATTGACTGGGCCGGATAGATGACAGGTCCTCATCACGAGCTGTTGCAACGAGCGCGTTATGCGCCGTTGCATTGACCTAGCACGTTTACACGTTGTGAAAAAACGGCGAAGCGCATCGTAAACCCTGGCAATCTCTATTATGGAAATTTCCATCGTGGCTTGGTCAATTTCCATAATGTAATCCGCCTGATATTTGTATATACAAGTCTCTCTCTTGGAAGCCAAATTGGTCAACTTCGTTTTTTATAATCTCGATTTCGATAATTTATCGAGTAGTTTGACATCAATTTTTCTTCCTCTTTATTTCATAGAACTGATCGGTTTGACTTCTAAAAAATTCATATGATGATGCAAATCGATTATCAGTTTAATCTTATGCTTATATCCTATAAGTAATTAACGGTCTTTTGAAACATGAAAATTTAAAATGAAAATGAACACCAAGATTATTTTGATAAACTCTTAATTAACTGAATTAATGATTGAACGTACGACAGAAATGTTTATTATTATTATTTTCAATAACTCGCAATCTTTATTATATCTAAAAATCTAAAAAAATATTTCGGGTCGAGCTATTTCATGAATAAAAAAATGAAAGTATAATGCAACTATTGAGAAAACAAGTAGTATCTAGATTTTTTTATATATATTTTTATATTATGACACTGAAAAAAAATATAGTCAATTTTAATAAATATTTAGTTGAATATTACATAAATATTTATTAAATATAAAGATATATTTATTTATATATCTTATAAGAAATGTTAATTGGATTTAACAATTTTTTTTTACTGAACAAATATTTACTGTAAGTAAATATTTAGTTGGCAGTATTGAACTAAATATTTATTAAAATTGATTATATTTTTTTCCAGTGGATTATAAATGCCATAATATATTTGATTAATTAAGGTATTAATTGACGTATTAATTACTCAGGAAAACAAAAGCAAAGAGGTAAATATTACTTTATTTGAAGTATAAATTCGATTTCAGTGTTTTTTAATTCTTTTGTTCTTAGTCTATCGCTTTGTTACTGTTTATCGATATGTAAAGTGAATTAACGTTGACTCGTTAATTCAATTTTTTACTAATCATTAATATACTATAATGATTAATGCGCGTCATTTTAGAACGTACCATTCACAACAAAAATTGAGTTTTAGTCAGTTTATCGTACGTTGTACAGGCAGCATCTTCACTTGCACTTTCACGTGGAAAGTTTCAAAAGTTCACTGCCACTTTCTCGCCTATCCTCCACAAATAGCCATTTACCGTATTCAGTCTTACTTTAGTTTCTCCTCGACACTACATGTAATAACAAATTGATATTGTCCGATTCTAAGCGATGTTAAGTATTCAAAATAAAATGTTTACGTAGAATGAAGAAATTTGAATGTAAAATTATTCAAAAATTTTTTTATCTGTCTCGATACAAATAGCACAGTCAAATATGCTTACGTTACTATGTATCAAGCCGAATTTGTCAATAGATGTGTTCCTGGTAACGAAGACTTAATCATTTGGTGTCAAGGCTCTTCCAGATTTGTCATACATAGAGAACGCGTTCAACAGATCCTTGTCTTTTTATTTTTTTTCTTTGTTACACGGGACTTCTCTCCACGGATTATTCCATACAATCTGCTTTCACCTTTTCACGCTGGAACCAACATGGTTACATGCGAGAGTGTGACTGCGATATATATATATATATATATACTTATTAATATATATAATACTATATGTATATACATGTATATTACAGAGAAATAATATAATAACAATGTGACATAAACGTAAAGTAAAATAAAACTTAATACTGATAATTAAGAATATAAATATAAAGTAAACAAAAAGTTATAATAGATAAAATAAAATTTCAACTTTAGTAGCGCGTTTATTCTAGTTGTGAACTCGATATTTTGTGATGTTATTAAAAAGATATTTGTTTATTTGGACATCATCTTACTTCTTCGGCTGCTTTTCAACAGTACGGTAAACTTGGATTAACTTATATTTAAATATTCAACAAGACTGCAACTACAAAGGAATATTTGATATAGTTACTCTTGTGTTACTAGCAAGAATAATTGTAATTCTACAGCAGTTTTATAAATGAAAATTTGAATATTACAAATCTTTATACGTTTGAATATACCTATTTTCATATTTCATACGTTATATATTTTTTATTATTTTATATTATTTTTTACACAATTCACTCATTCCTGAAGCTTCTACACTTTGGTCTTCCTTTTGCTCTATATTTTATGATTCACATACGATAGATTGATATAGTCTTACATAAGCCGGATTCCCAATTAATTATACCCAGCAACATTCGACTTTCTTCCGTCAAAGAGTGTTTCTCTATGACTTATTTCTACAATTATCTCAAACGTAACACACGTTAAACGCGTTGTTAGAACTGTGCGCACGGATAGATATATCATACGTGATGTAATTGAGGAAATTATCCCATATATATTAGAACTGCAGTTGTAATAAGAAAAATAAATTTTATGGACCATTTTCCTCTTCTTAAATTTCTTTGATTGATGATATTACAGGAATGATATTACAGTATAGATATTTTTTTATTATTTTCCATATATCATGATCTTTTCCCCTCATCATTATTCCTTGTTGACAAATTGCGGTAAAAGCAAAGTAAATGACGTGCGACAATCGACAGAGGAAACTTTCTCCAATTTGGGCAGATCCCAAATTAAAGAAGGCGTTGGCTGTTCCATGCTACTCACAACCATACCCAATTCATAGTGCGGCCGTTGTCCCGCAATCTCAGCACACAATATCGCCCCAATTGAGTTCCGCCGGCTTTGCAACAATTACATCACATCCGGCACGGATTCGAGTACGGTTTGCTGTATAGAAGTTTCCTCGTCAGAGTTTGCAATTATTTATCTTTTTCTTTATCTCTCTCGATTGTCAGGTACGCGACAATATCTATCCACAATGTAAAGATTAATTTTTTTAAGCAGCCAATTTGTTAAGTTAATAAATAGAATCGACTTTATTTAAGCGAATACTTGATATGGAAATATTCAACAATTTCTATTTTTATTTTATATATATTTTATTTATTTTTATTCCTATTTATTTTATTTCCTATTTTTAATATTGAATATAATTAAATTTATAAATTAATTTTTATATTAAAGAAGAGAAAGAGAGAGAAAAATAGAAAAAATATAAAACATCCTTTTAATTTTAGAAATTAATATCTATTATTGGTGGAATACGATTCTTGCGACATGATTAAATATGACGTATATATAAGTATGAGGCATCTCGTTGACTTCTTTGTCCAATTTCTTTTCGAATTATTAAACAAATATTAGTAATTAGAGAACGGTGTCTTTCTCAGCCTGGAACAATTGTTCCAGTTGTTTCTTCCGCAACTTTTTCTCAGCAATCGAGCCAAATCAGAACGGAAGTAAAGGCGAAGTTCGAAGACAGAGCGCAAGCGGAAGTATGCATGATGACGTCCACGCGAACATAGAGATCAAAATGTAGACGGAAGCATCGGCGAAGGTCGAGGACAAGGCGAAGACTGAGATCAAGGTCGTCGCTGTTGATGCCAATATTCTACTTATCGGTTATAATTATCGGCCAGGATTATCGGCTATAATTAGTTCATAAGAAGAGAGAACTGATTGATTATGGTCAGTTGTTCAGAAGCATTAATATCATTGAATCAACCAAGAACGAGATTAGATCGAGATCAGCTGGGATCACGAAGTCAAGGATGGCATCATCCTCGATGGTATCGCCAGTGTTGGCGTCGATAACACCCGCAATTTAGAAAGAGGCATCTTCTCAGCTTCTACTTTATTCGACAACCTTCGAAGCCGACAAGGTGGTGAAGGTTTTATTAGTCTCCGATCTCATCCGGTTTGATCTCCGATCACATCCAACATCAGCAGAGTAATATTTTTTAAAGTCAAATTTCAAAAAATAAAATTAAAAAACGATTAAGATGGAAAATTAAGTATGAATTAAGAAAGAAATGTTGTATAAATTGTTATAATTGCAATTCTTTATTTTGATAGAATCTACGATTTTCATCATCAACTTCTTATCTATAAATGTATAAACTAATTATATTAAAAAAATTTACCACAGTTGCAGAGCTGTTTTCTCTACTGAACGCAGTCATTGATTTAAGATATTTTAAAGAGAAACATAGAGATTTCTCTAGATTCCATTAAAGATATATTTATCTGTACATGTTAGTTAAATATTAGTCAAATACTCAGCCAAAATATCTATCACTCAATATCATTAAACAATTTTTTATGATGTTAGCCCTAAAACCAACTGCAAAACGCAAAACGAATTTGGCTTATTATAATGATTTTAATACAGCAAAATAATTTTTCTACATAAAATTTACAGTTATGGTCGATAACTTTCTAAATAATCCAAATGAACTTTTTGCACGAATATTTATTGTTTTATTAATATATGTATAAAATTTGATTTAATTCGTACAATATTTCTCATCAAATAAGTATTACAAAATGTAATTTTTACATAAGAATCAGGACTAGCAAAAAAATTAAATAGCAAACTAATAAGAGAATTTGCTCGAATTTTACACAACTATTCAGATGTAACAATGGAACAATCTATGAAATTTTTTTATTTTTGATAATGTGTCATTTTTGAGATGTGATACATATTTCCTTAATTAATACTTATACTATGTCATACATTTTCTTTGCAGGATATTCCATAGCGTAGCATTAAATCAGAATTCAAATGAGAGAATCATACGTTCAGAGATTCGATCTTATGCGCGCGACGGGAATAATATTATGCAACACACACGCGCGATATTGCTCAACATGCGTTTCCGCGCTTAATCGGTGTTACTTACAAAACATACGAATTATATTATACAAACGGGTCGCGCCTTTAAGCAACTCCTTCACGCTGAAGTGAATCAGCTACCCGCTGCGGCTTTCCTAACGCTCATGGTTACTAATAATTATGTTAATTTCTTCCGAGAAGCCCGTATTAATGACGCTTCGGGATTTGTATGGACGGAGCTGTTGCCTAATTTCTTTTTAAGGGAAGAATTTCGTGTGATGTTACATAAAACCGCAGCCAAGAAGAGGTCGAGACAATATCGCTAAAATGTCGTTCTTCAGCGTTCGAAATAAAATAGAGAATAATTAAATTTGCAAGAGGCTAATATTTTTAACTGTAGCAATCTTCTAAAAAGCTTGATCGCAACCAGTTTTCGAGCTGGATCCACATATTGTAACTGCGTCTACTTCGTAAATTATTCATCGTCATAAATCTCGATCTAAATTGATTTTAAATGGGCGGCGGAATTCACATTCCTATTAAATTTATTACATTTGAAGAGAGAATCTTGTCTAGCAAGATTCCTCCGACGTCTCTGTTTCTCTTTCTCTCTCTTTGCCCAGGTTTTATAAAATTGTATTCATCCTCAACGACACGACCTTTCTTCTTCAACGTAAGGGTGGGATCCAAATTGTGTTACAGACAACGACATTTTATTATAAGTTTATCATGTTGATAGTCCAATGTGTATTACTGTTATTAAGCTCCTGTAATTGCTAAAAACGAGTAGTGTAGATTTTCCACGCTATTATCCAACGTGACAACTATTTTTTTGCGTGCTGCACGAAGCACGCACGGAACCCCAAGCACGCATCTTGATATATAGGGTGTTAATTAAATTATGATTTATTTCTCTGGAATTGGCGCGGTAGTCTTTAACTAATTAGCAAAACGATATATATTTAATCAGACGTGCAATTATTAATTTCTTACGCGTGTTATAGAGTGTCTCATTTCATTTGAAATTATATTAACTTGGAACAAATGAGAATTTTACTAACACCAGCATATTGCCGCATTTTAAAAGTGCTCGCGTCGAGATTTACTAATGAATAGATGAAAGTTAACGACAGTTTCTAATCTCTGAAAATATGTTTGCAGCAATTTCACGATTACAGTACAAGATAATATATAGTTGTCTTGTCAATTAATCTTGCCGCATGCCTTATTAAATCACGTTTATCCATAAATTAATCACATGGTACCTGAATTATTAAACTTACGAAGTGAGGAAGCAATGAACTTCGATATATTTTAGTCTATTCTTGAAAGCATTCGATAAGCGAAAATATTTTAAAATAATCTCTCACATTTTATAGCTAGCATTAATGAGATATTAACTGATCAATACATATTAATGATGTATTATAACTCGACATTATAAAAGAAACCTTTCTAAAAATAAAATTTTTCCTGTACACGTATCAGCTTATACATTATCTCAAGGATATCTCAAAAACCATCAAACAGACGTTCTCTTAATGACAGATTCTCCGGACAATTTGGGGCCAATTTTTCCTCAGCGAAATGTCGAGGTTGGTCATCATCTATTGTAATCCTTCAATTTTCTGCGTCCTTACAACTGTCAAATTAAAACCCCATTAAAGTAAATTCTAATTAGTTAAATTAAGAATTAGTTGAAGGACGTAGTTTTGTTAACTACTTGGCTCTGCAAAGATTAGTTTGCGAAGGAAATCCTTTTCCTCGTTCTTGTTAATCAATCAAATTAATCAATATTGTCCAAGATTTGTAATTATAGGCATTGTCTTGATGTATATTCCTATTTTTTTTTCTTAAAGAGGAAGAAAAAGGAAAGCATTAGACATAAACTCCATACACGAAAAAAAAAAAAAAAAAATCATGCTTATAGAATTACATATTTGGACAATACGGTTGCAAGTCAAATATCATCGATGTCCTGATAACCCTCGCTAGCAGTCAGGAATTTTTTTCCCTGGTCAAACGAATTTTGCACCAGAATATATTACGACTCATGGTATAAGAATTTGATATTTACACCATCAAAGGCAGCGACCAAAGACAGCGGCCACGTCGGTCCCTATGCGTGTAACGCATCCCTACCTACCCATCGCGTGGACCTCGGCGATGTCTTCGGAGTCACTTAAGCCCCGGTCGGGAACGATGCTTCGGTGACTGGTGGTTCAAGAGGTGAGAGACCACGTCTGATCCTGGAGGGGATAACAGGGACCGCGCCCGATGGCCGGCTATAAAATGCCGCCACGAGGATCGGGCCCAACCAGTCGTAATCGATACAAGAAGCTCCATTTTTCTAATCTTCCTCACCTAATCCCTCCCATCTCGAAGGAGGTTCTCCCTGTGAATCTATCTATCACTCGACTCGAAACCATGAAGCTCGTCTTCAGATTCGCCCTGTTGTGCGTCGCGGCGGTCTTTGTCGCCACACAGGATGCCCAGGTGCAGGAACGACCAAAAACCTTCCGAAGGTTGATACCTGCCGATGTTCTCCGCGGTGAGTTAATTCAACTCAACCCTTCCCGAGGGTGAATTTTAGTCGTGGCAAGCTCGCGATCCAAGACCGGTATTCATAGTCGATTTTTATTTCAAGACCGTCTTAAGTAATGTCTTAAGACGCTAATGTGGCCCTTTTGGTCGGTATTCATAGTTAATTCTTGTATTCAAGACCGTCTTAAGTTCTTGAGGTGTCACGAAGTAATCAGAGGGTCACATTAGCGTTTTAAGACATTACTTAAGATGGTCTTGAAATAAGATTCGATTATGAATACCGGCCTTTGATTGATCCGGGACATCTTAAGACTGAATTTAAGACGATCTTAAATATAAGTTAACTGACTATGAATTTATTTTCTCCTATTTTTATTAAAAAAATTTTGATTCTTCTTAATTGAGATCGCTGAATAAATAAAAAGGCTAGTAAAAGAATATCATTTCAATATTTGATTGTCAGCATCAGTACTCGACAGTTATATGAGAATTTGATGAAAGATAATGAGAGATTATTTCTTTTCGCGAAAGAATATTTCATCTCGCTGCAACGATCTTTATCTTTGTAACGTGATGCTAATATCTCTTGATATTATCACGCAAGATGAAAACAATTAAGTAATATATCTGTCGGCAGAAACTCGCGTTGATTATGTGTCAGCTATTAGCGTCATAATTGTATGCTAATTTGTTACCGAAGAAGAGATATTGCCTTTAAAATAGCACGATCTTTGCTTTTTAATTAACTTCTTAACTCGTAAAAAAATTATATATTAATTATTTTCACCATCATTCAATGTAGATAAATTTTAAAATATATTCTCTGAAATAATTTTTTAATGTTAATAAAATAAACTTTTGCAACTTAAATTCTTCTTATAACTTATGTTCGTTAACGCGGTTTCTTGATTAACTATAAAGATGAAATATGAAAATTAATATAAGATACTGATTTTAGAAAAACTTTGTTTTTCGATTTTGTCAAGAAAATTAGCATTTTCATTTTATTAGGTAGTGAATATAAATATAACTTATTTTGACAAGATTCGTAAGTAGATCTACTCAAGAAAGCGTGAAACTTTGATTGAGAATCACTGCGTTAAGGTGTCTGGCCGAATTCAAGAACTGTATGTACATGACCGACAAGTGGGACGATTGTCGTTATTTTCAACCGGTGCTTGAAAGACTTGGCATTTGGCTTTCTTATGATGTCTTGTCACGCGTATTAAACAGCTGTCTTGGAATCCTAGCACCGTAGTGTCACGAATATCATCCGTGATAGAAGCGATTTGTCTTCGAATCGGTCATTTAAAAAAGTCATTATTTCACCTTGCGTAATAAATATATATATATATATATATAAGACTTGAAAATGTTTCATGTAAAAAAAGAACTTTTCTACATAGAATCTAAAAGAAGAAATGTATAATTATTCACTTTTTAAATTGATTCTGTATCGCATATTGCTGTATTTATTCAGTCTGAACAATTTTTTATTTTCAATTTTGTTATTTCAAACATAATTTTGCATAGAGAGCAGATAAGCAAAATTTTGCTTATCTAAATCGGAAGTTGCTTTCAATTCTGCGTGAAAAATCTTTATTATTTCACAACTGTATCATAAGAAGTGGCGAGAATTGATATTCAATCAATCGTTGGAGCTTCCATGATAGATTTCTGAGATAATCTTGTCATCGCCTACATTTCCGTTTCTCGCGTCGACCTTGATTATAGCTTCTTTCTCGCTCCATAATTAGCGCGTCTCAACATTATATCTCAGATGTTTATTCATGCGTAAATCGACCCTGATAAGCGTCGACGTCGAATGTCTTTTTGTATCGACTCGCCGATTATCTCGTAACGCGAGCATGGTCCCTGTGAATCAGAGATTCGCAGGAACGCAGGATGATGTATCGTTGATGGCACGTTGAGATCCCCTGCTCAGATGAGTCAAGAAAAATAGCAAACTCTGCTCCGTTGGCGTCAAGATCACAAGACTGCGTGAAAGTTTCGTGCTGTAATCATCATCTTATAATCCCCTTTGCTCCGGGAATGTCCCCCTCTTTCTCTTTCCGTTCCTTCTCCCTTTCTCGATATTACTTTCTTCTTTATACGGTCCGCAGGGTGCAATGATGCGTTTCTCTTCTCGATAAGTTAACAAGATCGTTACGAAACCCGTTGCTTTTATGCCCGTTTCTACTAAGGTAGTTTAATTTTAATCTTGGTTTAATCAACTCTGTATCTTTTTCTAGTTTTAGAATTACGAGAGAATAAAGAAAGTTATAAAACTGTGGTTATAAAGTTAATCTTACAGTATCCTTGGGACGTTTTACATGTTTAATCCTGTTACTCTGTTCATTTATTTAAATTATAGAAATTATAATTTATTTTTTTAAATATATCATTTAATACTAAAAATAGACCAAGTGGTCATTATTGATCATTTCTATTTCTTTAATTTATGTGACATTTATTATGTGAAAGATAAGATCCTGAAATTTTTTTCAATCTTATGTTCTTCATACTCATGAAATGTTTGGTTTTTTTCCAACACTTTTATTATTTTTGCAGTGATTTATTGCTCTTTTAGTGAGAAACGTTGGTTCACCTAGTGTTAAAAACTTTTTCCTTTGATATTTGGTGACTTCCTCTGTTAATGTATTATATTATAAAATCTTTCTGTGAAAATACATTAGTTTTATTTTTTTTTGTTTTGATTACATTGATTTCGATTATAGAATACAATAGTATTAGGTGTTGGAATTAATTCGTAGCGTTTTACAAGTGATGGGAAGTACTTTCATTAATGTATTTTTTAATGCTCATGTGAAATAAATAACATTCTTTCATTAAAAAACGCTACGAATTAATTCCAACACCTAATATTTATTATGTAATATACGCTATCAACTTTTTAATATAAAATTTAAAATTTTGACTCTCACATGCCCTTTAATATATTTATTGTTTATTGAAATTGTTTATATATTGTTTATTAAGAATCCTTTGTTCTTCAATTTTTGATTATATTGATTCAAATGATATAATTGCATAATAAATGAAACAAAACTACAGAATTAACACAGATTTATATTTTGACGCTTATATATATGTAATGTTTAAAAAAACAGATAGAATCTTCGCCAATTAAGGCTCGATTGATTAAAGACTGATGTATTGTACAAGCGGCATTTTTCTTTTCGTAACCATTCATTGTGAATCGCCATCGCGACTAATGTTAAAACCACGCAAAATTACGAACGTTCTTCAATAAAATCGCGTTAACCGCGAGCGGTAGATCAATTTGAGGGCCTTCCGGAGAGAAAATCCTTGATATTCACGTAGACGCGACGATCGCTCCTGGTCTTTAATTACCCATGGCCGTGTTCTTTCTTATTTGTCAGCGCAGACCTGAATTTCCATGAATAATCGAATTAGTCACGGAGTAGTGACGAGGAATTACGAGTGGCCTCGTTGCTCGAATTGTAGCGAAGGAGATCGCATAAGTACGGGTGTGGAAGCTCATGGGAAGGATGGAATTATTTATTTGCCGTCTCTTGGAAGGTCGTCGATTATATATACGCGAGACGAAGGCCTCGAATACGCGACAGGCTCGCGGAAATTCTTCACGCGATATGCAAACAATACTTAGCACCTTGTACACATAAGCAACGAACAATTGCCAGGTTTTTCCACCTTTTTTAGCTTAAAAGAAGAAATACCGAAGGACTTTTTATACACTTTTGGAATACATTTGTTCTGATGCTGTTGTTTGATTGACGTAAAAATTAAGGACTACTCTTGCTAATAGGATCTTTTTTTTTTTTTCGAAATTATATGGTAACGTGTGCCTTGCAAAGTGTTCTTGCTATTGGAAAGCGAGAAGCGCATTTCAAGAAAGTAGCACCCAGAAATGACAACCAGCACGGCGAGATGAAAGTACGGCGAGATCAAACGTATAAAATCAGAGAGAAAAAAACATCCCTGATTGCAAGACTTTCCAGATTAGATGTAATCAGCATACATCTTTATCGTTGTATCACATATTGTACCGTTATAATAAATTATTAGTCGACTAATTCCCGATTAGAGTTTCTTGAAGGCCTAGCCAGTTTCGTTTAAAAGAATATTTTCGCCGAGACAAATTAACGTTTCCGCATTCTGAAAAGAAGCAATATATTCTTGCAATCAGCAATTCTAATTCCGCATTTTAAATAATGCTCGCTCAATGAATTCCAAATTTTTAATTTCACGAGAGTTATATTGCTTGCCTTTTGCAAGTGAAAGTTTGCCATTTATTTTCCTCGTTCCTGCTTTTAATATATTTTTTTGCGACTATCGATTAACGATATTTTAGTTTTATACTTCAATTTATATTTTAGAATTCTGCACGGAAGGAACGGTTCTACTGAAGTATTTAAAGACACAGATACGAAAATAATTTTGAATCTCTCTCTCATCAAAATATTTATGTAAGATGCTTAAATTGATTGCTAGACAGACAGAATTTTAGCAACATCAACGTTTAAGTGTTCTACATAATTATTTTGATGGTTAAACAAAATTATTTTCAATTAAATTTTTAGATACTTAGATACAGATTTTTAGATACCCACAAATTATTTTCTATTTAAGTGAGCTAAAATTCTTTATCCTTGCAACAGAACTCACTTCCTCAAGTCGCAGATGAAAGGAATGGCAGCAACAGTAATGATAAAGTATAATATGAAAAACGTGTATATGCATTACATCAAATATAATATTAAAAGATGATCTTTCTCATCTCTGATCTTTATTGCAAATTTCTCTACTCGAAATTTAATTATAATTCAACTTTCCAATTTGAAATCTAAATTCTTATATCGCTTCTAATTGAATCGACATAAAGATCGTAATTTCCACTCGTGTCTCTTGAGTCTCTTTAGTAAGTGTCCTTGTTTATTATTTTATAGTGACCGGTAAAACGAGAAAACCGCAGAGACATTAGCGGTGCCGTAAACGCCGATCACGTCGCAGCTCAGATCGGCATTGAGAAAACGGTAACGAACACGTCATTGTTTAACACGAACAACACGCTCGGTATTATACGGCTAGACAATCTGACGTCAATGCAAGACGCAATGCAAAGTAATCCTCTATTCGATCTTATCTGCTTCACGTATATTACATGTTAATGTAAATTATAAAATATTAAAAAGATAGCGGTCAACGTGACTCATAAAGACAAATCAAATTGACTTATAAAATCGATAAATTAAAAATTAGCAAGAAAAACAATATAAAACCAATCAAGGTAATTTATATGATATATAATTTGATAAAAAATAATCATTTACGATAATCTCTCGATCTTATAAATTAATTTGATTCGTCTTTAATAATTTATTGATTATCGTAAATAATTATTGAATATCGTAATTAATCTTTGATAAAATTATTAATAATTAAATCTGATTGATTTCTCCTTCTGATCATTTCTTTTTTAATTTCTTTCGCTTGGATCGAAGAATCGATCAAGAATTTTTCAATAATCCTCGCTTCGATGATGGTAAAACGATCTCATGAGTCACCGCGAGACAGGCCTCGAAGGGCTGATGTAACCGCGAGCCGTAAAACCAACGCGTCCGTCGTAATGACGCCCAACATTTGTCGTCGGCGCGTTGCGTAAAAGCGGCGCGCAACCGACCGACTCGGTGTATGACAGTGAAAGTGTTTCTCCTTGAAGTTTCTAGCACGATCACCGTTGCCGCCGCCGACGACGACGACGACGACGACGACGACGATGCGAACACCGGTGTGTTCCCTGTTCCAATCATCGTCGTAGATGGGTATCGATTGCAACTCGAATTAGCCTCGTAATATCGTCATCTCGTCGTCGTCGTCGTTGTGTGGGTCCTCGTCGAGGAAGTGAAATTCGCGACTGTCATTATTGTTGCAAATACAGACTGGCTCGGAAATAGGATGCCGAACCCAACGGGTGTGTTGCGTTCGTTGTTGAGTTTACAATAGGGATAATGCGAACGTCGATATTCTAAAGCGTTCGCCGATGCGAGAAGATTATTTCTTGATGCGATTCAGATTGAATCGATTGTGTATCTTGAAACAAGATAAAAATTACAAAAGCGAGCAAATTACTAGGTGTTGACCAAATCGTAAATATTTTAATGAATAAATATTTTATTCGCTCTTTTTCACCTCGTAAAAATAACGAGACTGTCTCGCCAAACATGTTAAAATATAAAAAAGTTGTATTATTTTTAAATGTATTTATCTTTAGGTACATCTATAAATTCTTTCTCTCAACATAAAACTGTCTCGCTTTGGATCTGATTATATTAGTTATATTCGATTTAAAGAGAGAGAGAAAGAGAGAGAAGCAAGATAATACAAAATAATAATATAATGATAATAAAACAATATAAAATAATTAAAAAATTGAAGCAAAGACCTCTAATTAAAGTATATCGCTTTGTCGCTCGCAATAATGTTTCTGATTGCGTTTTCCCTTCTAAAAATCTAAAATCTCGGCTACGTTCATGGTTTGGCGCCTCTAATTTCACCGCGGTGTGCAATGCGATATTAAAAAACACATCCACTCTCTCGCATTAATTCTTTCATCTGTCCGGATATTCAGGTCGGCGGGATAATTAACAAGCAACATTGTGCGGCGAGTAATAATGCCGTTTAGGTCTGGCGCGTACAGTGCGTTAGAAAGTAACGACACTTTTGCGGAATTGCGCGTGACGATCGAGGTAACGATATAATACTCGGGCGAACGAGCAAATTATTAAGGAAACGCGATATCACCGTCTTATTTCACAGTTCGACTTCTACGAGCTAGCGATTCGAATACCCTTTTACTTCAATCTCTAATAAGAAGGCTTTAAAGAATAAAAATTAATAAAATAACAGTAAAATCAGAGCCACTATTTCTTTTGCTTGTTGGACCACTTTTTAATATCCTCCTTTAACGTGTTTCGATCCCACACTTTTTGGGTCATTCTAAATAATTAACAAATAATACTATAGTCAATAAATTTGACTATAGTATTATTTGTTAATTATTTAGAATGACTAAAAAATGTGACATAAAAATTGAAATAATTATTGTAGTTAAATGTAGTAAAACAAAGAAGGGCATGCTGAGATACATAAACTTAAATTTGACATTCAATAAAGAATTTGAATTTACAAGAACACCTAGTGTTGGCTTTGATTGGCATTTTATTTATATGATCTCATCTCTAGTTTATTGACTTAGACAAGTGCGTCACTATCGGTGAAAACCGAACGAAAGAGATCCGCGAATCCTTACACAGGTCGGCCAAAGCGGATTAAAGTATTAACGTATTGTCGAACACTCATGTCAGAGAGCAGACATTCGTTATTATGAAATTATCTACGCAAAGGTTCATTGTGCCGTGTAATATCGAACATTATTGTCTATATATTAATGAATTATTATAAATTATTATGCCATAAATTATTTCGTATATTAACGAAACATAATAATTTCTTATTGTATTTATATAAATTTAGGCACTTAACATTTTTACGTTATTTCTCATATTATTGTCTATGTAATAATAACATACTTCTACATTTTATAATAATTTATATACAGTATATAACAGTATGTTACGTAATAGTATTTTCTAAAAATATAAGAGACACTCGTTAATTAAATCCTGAAGCTTTTCCTTTCTCTTGAAGAATGACTCTTCTTTTGTCAGACTTTTACGCAACTCTACAACTTGTTCTGATAAGAACTATGTGTTACAGACTTCCCTGGAATGTGCTTCGCATCGACCAAGTGTGCGACCATCGAGCCGACGAAATCGTGGGAACTGGCGCCATTCTGCGGTCGTTCTACCTGCGTACCCGCTGATGACAACTCCGGCCGTCTCTTTGAATTAGTAGAAGACTGTGGCCCGTTGCCCAAGGCCAACCCTAAGTGCAAGCTCTCTGACAAGACCAACAAAACCGCAAGCTTCCCCGAATGTTGTCCGATCTTCGAGTGCGAGAACGGCGCCAAGCTCGAATATCCGGAGATCCCAACCCTGCCACCACCGAGTGAGGATGCGGCGAAGGCACAGCCGGAAGCGCCGAAGCCCTAAGCCCGACACAAAAGCAAAAAGGCCACCTTGTCCCTGAGACGAAGATTGCGGTGTAGCCTCCTCGACTCAAGCAAGATTCAAACAAAACGAGAAGTCATCATGATGTCAAAATGCTTCCAAAATCAAAATCATGCAACTCAAGGAACACACAAAAGTCAACAGAAAAATCAAAATTTTTTGTCTCAACCTTATTTTGTTTCATGATTTATTGACTCAATAAATAATCAAATTTTGTAATAAAAAAATCATTATTTTGATTTTTATGATGTCAAAATAAAGATACATTTTGACTTTCTCTTTGATTAAGCGTGTTCCTTCGGAATTATTAAAAGTTCTTTTTGGCCAGTCGCAGATTCATTTTAAAATCAGTTTGACGTTATCGACCTGTTATTCTGTCCATCGGACCTGATTATGTTCGACGCGATCTGTCAATGCGATCGATGAGAATCAGATGCAGCGAACATACATATTCAAGGATTAAATCTCCAAGAGCGATAAAAAGATCAGCGAACTCTTAGCAAAATAAACATGCAAAATATAATTTTATTTTGTATTGGTATACGAGTACCAAGATCTACTTAATACGACGAAACGATCAGTCGCGCTATTTTATAGTATTTTTTCGAAGAAAAGATAAATTGTCGTGTAATAGCTATCAGACCGTTGCACATTGGGCTATTATAGGAAACAGTTCTCTTTGTATTTGGTTCAATTATGGATTGTTCGACAGGATTGTGCAACGTTTGTGCCCATCACGACGAGGCCATACCGCGATTTCGCTCACCACCTAACGTGATCCGATTCCATTTAATTCAGATTAAGTTAATTGTATATAAATTCAGGCCGCGTCTTTTCAAACTACGAGCACGATGAAAGCTTTCCAAAAGCACTCATTCTACACCCGATTTGTAATTTTATGATCGTAATCTCGACTCTTTTGTTAACTTCCATGTTCTTTTAGCTGCGCAACCCTCGAACGTAGTTTACCTACGAGAATCTATAAAGAAACAGAATAATTTTGCAAAGTGCAAACATTAAATATCTACATAAAAAGACTTGACAAAAAATATAATGAATGTCTCACGAAGAAAAATAAATATATTAAAAAATTAAGTCGTTTTCGGTGTATTGTTTCGTGATTATTCTATTATATTTCGCACAGAAGTGTTTGAAAAGTTTAAACTTTTCAATGATATATTTTCCAATGATAATCGGTAATGGCGTACTTCTTTTAATTAAGTTGACTTAAGTTGCTCTTTCTCAGCATATGACAAATTATTTCCTAGTAGAACCTGGCAGTATGTATCGCAAATATGTGATTGTAATTATATGTGATTAAATTAATACTTATTTAATTCAATTGTACGTCGCACTCGTCTCCCTCCTCCGTTTTCCTATTTTTCTTCTCAGAATTATTAATTTACTGATAAATTTACGTATAATTTATTATCTCTTATTATAAATAACATTTATTGGTGAATTAATTATATTATATTAGGTGTTGGAATTAATTCGTAGCGTTTTACAAGTGATGGGAAGTACTTTCATTAATGTATTTTTTAATGCTCATGTGAAATAAATAACATTCTTTCATTAAAAAACGCTACGAATTAATTCCAACACCTAATAATATTACATTAATATTAAAAATTATAAGAATATTTAAAATTGATTATATTATGTCAAGCGAACAAATAAAAAATAAATAAGCGCCGTTTTTCAATTGCAACTTTCATTTTTTATTTTTATTTAAGAAAAACCTAATTAAAGTATAGTGTATTTAAGAAAAACTTAATTTTTTTTTAAGTATAGAGTGACGAAACTAGCGATTAAAAATTCATCCTGTCTTAACTTCGAATTCTTATTTTCGCTTCACGATTCTGCGGTCGACGCTCACCACTCATTCAGGATGCACTTTCTAGTGCGATTTTTCTATTTTCTGTTTTTTTTTTTGTTAATGCAATAATATTTTAATAAAATATAAGTAATGATTAACGTCGTAAAAGTAGGCGAGAAGCTAACGAGATTTTCGGTCTCTCTCGAATAGATTACGAGACCTACTTTCACCCGATTTATATTCCGACAATCCGCTTTTCAACTTATATTTCGAGTTTGATTAAGTTAAATAAAGGATGGAAGATAGGCAGGATGCTATAATAGATGGTTTATCGCGGCAGCTCGGATTCGCCAAGATATTTCTGTAATTTCTGTTAATTAAATATCAATTTTGTAACTTAATTACGGTCAAGTTTAGCGGCAACAAAATCAGATATTAAGAAATTTTTGCAATACCGTTTATACAGATATGGTGAACGCTAAAGTCACGTTCTATCTTCTTCTTAACAATTAAGTAATTAAAAAAAGAATAACGTGATTTTAGCGTTCACCGTACATGAATCCATGTTATTGCAAAAACTCTGTATTGTTTATTAAATTTACATAAGACGTCGAGGAAACTGCGAAACATCACTATAACTTTTCGTCCGACTGCGTCTTTGGCAATATTGAATAATGTTATCAGCATCACGGTTTTGATCGTTTCATGTTGCCTTTCGCACGCGCATGTTTTTACGTAATTAATTAAAAATCATTACATTAAGTGACATTATATTAAATGATTTAAATTGTATTTAGCGCTCTTCAGAATAGTTTATCAAACACAGGATCAAACATGTAGGATTTTATTTCTATGAATTCTTGCAAAATTTTCCTTACAAGAAGTTTCTGACGAAATACACGATATCCAAATATTCGAGGATCTACATCTACGATAATAAATAATGTACGATTCTCTTATCTAAGCAAAATTACAGGTCACGGTAAAATCATTTTAACGTCAAAATAAATCATAGCTGATCGAAATTAAGTGATTACTTTTAATAATCATTTGATGCCATTTGAATGTCATTTTAATGGTTCAGGATTTATCCAGACAAAATGCATGGCCATACCCAGACAACATAAAATATTTAAATAAAATATATACAAAATGTTTATAAATATTTATAAATATTTATAAGATTTATTTTAAATATTTTGTAAATACTTTTGTGGTTTTAGATTGTATTTATTATAAACATTATATAAAATATTTACATAACATTTAAAAAAATGAATAGTAATAAGTATTTATTATAAATATTTTGTGCTGTCTGAGTATAAATGTATATATCATGGGCGTAGCTAAGAGAGCAAAGGGATTTGAAGGGACTTCTAAATCTTAAAAAATAATTAAAATTGTTTAAACGAACTGACCTTAAATAAATATTCACAAGAAATAAATTTTGGAAAAAAAAAATTTGGAGTGAAAATTATAAAAAGATTTCCTTTATGCATTTTGCAGCTATGCAAATTTGGATAGACAATAGATCAATTATTTTATCATAAATTCTCGAGTATTTCGTTATTGTACTTCGTTAGAAACGTTTTGCTTGGATACGATGTATAATTTTATTACGGTTGATCTATCCTTGTCTACAAAAATTGCAGGAGAATGGTTGCCAAATGACGATCTATTTTGGAAACATCCTGTTGAATATTTGAGACATTTTGCAGACTGAATTAAGTAACTGATCGCGATTAATTTGTCTGCAAAATCTTAAAATTCTACAATATATTCCACTTAACATTTTTTTTTCATGCTCATGAGATATGTCAAGGATAACGATTAAAAATAGATTTTATTCTCGAAATGTCAGAGCGATGAGGATTCAGATTTGTATGCACTATGCATATTTATGTGGATCGCAATCTCTGTATATGGAGAAATCGATTTTATTTTAATCATCGATCAAAAAACACATTTTTTCCTCACGTGTTAATCTCGCGAGATAATAAATTCTCTTTCCTTTCTTTCTCTCATTCAATTAAAATCAACGTTGTACTTTGTATTTGCTTGTATTTTAGTAAATTAATTATTAAAATCGCATTATACAGAATCACAAAATTACTAGTAATTTACTGAAACGCAAGCAATTCAGTAGGAAAATATACATGTCGCATTAACTTTTATTTACGTACACAAAGAAAAGGTTTAAATTAAACAAAATGCATTAGAATAGTCCAACCAAATGGATGTTTAAATTAATAAATAATATAATTATTTGCACTAGAATTAAATTTTTTTATTAAACAAAATATATTTCATTTAAAATTAAATTTATTTCAATGAAACAAAATAGATCAAACTCTCGAGACTCTCCAAACAAAAACTTTTTCTCTGTGTAAATTAAACTTTCGAGTCAAAGCAAATTTTTTTCTCTGTGTAATTTTATTTTAACATAATTTTTTATTATTCTGCTTTTCCGATGATAATGAAAGATTAATCTGTCTCGTCATTTTTTGTAACAGAATGCGTAAAATTAAGGAAACACATCGATATATTATGACATATTATGATATTCATAGCTTACGTTATTATCATCGCTTGCGTTATGTCCGTTACGATACAAAAAAGGGATGAACTGAAATGAGCTACAAATTCAAATGTCACATCGTCACAGTCGTGCTTCTAAATTTCGACCAATCGCGATAGGTCGGCTCGATCGTGCGTGCGCGGAGGTCGACGCGTCTCCACATTTATGCGAGTGATCGATATATCGCATGAACCTCCGTATCGACCTCTCGAAAGTCAGAAGACGCACGCCGCTGTCGTCGGAAATAATGCACTCGATTGCACTCGGTCGATAAGGGAGGCGAGGCGAACAGGTGACGACATCGTTGTCATACTCGTGATTTCATAACACGCCATTTTCTTTGTGTGAAGCGCTGGAGCGCGGAGGTGTTTTCACAGGCCGTGTTCCCTGACGAGTTCCCCAGGTAACGTGCCCGTCTCGCTCCGACGTTTCCCCGGAATTCGCATCTCGCGCGGAAGACGCACGGTGTCTCCGACCTGGATCGCGTCCGCCCATTTGTAGACATCGCTCGCACCGAGTTCGAGTATCCCGAGTGAACCCGAGTGTCCTGAGGCCCACTGCGTGTGACAGATTTTGTCGAAGGCGTTGAACGTACGGTGGAGCGTTCCGTTCGCATCGCAATGCATTTCGCTCGTCCTACCTTCTTATCGTACGTTGCATCGCGGATATTCCTCGAAGCCGCGGATTTCGGGAGTGTCGATCATTGGTGACCGCCAGATACCTCGCGCTCGAACGTTCTCGCGAAGAAAGCTCACTCGTTTTCTCTCTCGCTCTGTCGCTCTTTTTTTTTTGGCGAGCGCGTTGTACTACGTCATTGCCACTCTGAGTCTTTCCCTCATTAATGTTGTTAGATGATTCATTTAATCGAACATTCCTTCCGAACATTCGAACTCTAAGCTTTCGTGCAATAATAATTGACTTAATAATTTGGTGACTTTTGATTTGGTATACATGATAAATTTATGTAAATAGTTGAAAGATCGTGGGTGGAATGTAATATCAGAAGCTGATCTGTTTCCAATATTTACAATTCAGGAAACAACACCTGGTGCTTATCCTTCATTGTTTGAAAAATTGTTGCTTTATAACTTGATGAAACTTTTAAAGACTACGTCCACTTTAATGTCTAATAATATTTTCTAAATTATAAATTGAACATTACAAAATTGTAGCAAATTTAATTTTTGCAAATACAACTTGTAGAATATTATTTTTCTTGATTTGAAGCAATAAAATTTTAAAATTCCATATTTGCTTACAAAACTATTTAATATTACATTTTTGCTATTTAAATTACTCCGATCTTAATTTTCTAAAAAATTTATGGAGATATGATACTTCTAATTTTTGTTATGTATTTATTCATATACAAAATGTATAAATTACATATCTTGTTTGTATTTGTTATACATATAATTAAATTTTTATATAGGATATTTAATATTTCAACGTAACTTTTCATAGACAAGAATTTGAAGGATTCATATTGTTATCAATTTTTGTGAAATGACAGTCACTAAAAAATTTCTTCCATATTTGATCATAAATCATCATATTTCAATATAAAAGAAAAATCATATTAGAATAATACTTTAATTACTCATTACTTGATATGATAAGGAAGTTATGTATTAGTTATAGTATGATTGTTATTTTTAAATAGTACACTAACCTTTGCTCCAAGCACTTATTCTTGCAAGAATTAATTTCTAATATGATTTTATATTTTTTCAGCAAGTATGGCATCTCGCAAGAAAGTTTTGCTGAAAGTAATTATCCTTGGGGATTCGGGAGTTGGGAAAACTTCTTTAATGAATCAATATGTCAATAAGAAGTTTAGCAACCAATATAAAGCGACAATAGGGGCAGATTTTTTGACTAAGGAAGTGATGGTAGAGGATAGAATAGTAACTATGCAGGTAATCCTCGTGCTTAATTTCATTATTTTAATAAATCGTCAGTATTTTGTATTTCTAACGGAAAATCTTTTTGTCTTAGATTTGGGATACCGCTGGACAGGAGAGGTTTCAATCGTTAGGAGTGGCTTTTTATAGAGGCGCAGACTGTTGTGTACTGGTATTTGATGTATCGGCTCCAACTAGCTTCAAATCTCTAGATTCATGGAGGGATGAATTTTTAATTCAAGCCTCGCCTCGAGATCCAGACAACTTTCCGTTTGTCGTGCTCGGGAACAAAGTAGATCTTGAATCAAGAGCAGTGAGTAAAATAATTTTTAAATCTTCAAAATAATTTTAAATAATTTTGTACAATCTAATGAACATGCAAATACAAATGCAATGTAAATACTATTTAAAATCTAATATTTTCATTTAATTTAATAATTGCAATTTATGTTATCATTTCCCACATTTTTTTCTGTATCTTTTGTTTTAGGTCTCAAGCAAGAGAGCACAACAGTGGTGTCAATCAAAGAACAATATTCCATATTTTGAAACTAGTGCAAAAGAGGCTATCAATGTCGAGCAAGCTTTCCAAACGATAGCTAAGAATGCTTTAGCTCAAGAAAGTGAAGTGAGTATATTAGAGGCGCAGAGTTTTTTCTCGATCCATTTATGTCATATTTCAATTTTATCTTTATATCCTTGCGAATTTTAGGTCGAACTTTACAATGAATTCCCGGATCAAATCAAATTGACCAACGACCAAAGAAGCAATGGTAGAAGTGATTCATGTGCTTGCTAGGTCTTGGAACAGTGGTAATATCTCAAATGACTAATAAAGAATGCACAGGTCAGATACACTCACATCACCTGCGGCATAAAGGACGCGGAGAATATATTGCGATGAGCTTTATGTGTGCAGGAAGTTATAAAATTTCTTTCTTTATCTCAACATGTTATTATACAATCTTCCTCTGTGTCCATAAAACAAAAAAAAACGTCTCAATATAATTCTCAATATAATTTTGTTGAAACAGTTATATTAGTGCACGGTAAACAAAAATAACGAATTAAATCCATACGTAAAGGAAATGTGTACAAACTATCTCGATATACATATATATAATTGTTTTTATAAACGTGTGTGGGAGTAAGATACATTTACTTTCTATACGACTTTCTGACCTCTGAAATATCGCAATCTTGAATTATGTACTCCCGCTGGACTTGACTTGTTATGTATAAGTCCTCTATGTTATTCTTTAAGTCAAGGATTCGCATCTCGTTTTTAAGTATTGTAATATGCTCTCTTATCGGGTATGGCGAAACATATGAACTCTATTTTTTCTCTATTTTTTTTATCTCGATAGTTTGTTGTCGATTAATTTTCACCGAAAGAGTAATAACTCGAGGTTTTCAAACAATATAGGAGTCGTTGTTGCACCAGAGAGGATAATATATGGGTCGGGAACACAGATAGCAGTATACTGTTAGTAAATTATAATAAAAGAATTTGCTCATAATTTGTTAAGTACAATTGCATTTACAGAGAAGCTCTAGTGCATATAGCTTATTATACTTAGACAGAATCGAATATTTGCTGTCAGTAAAAATGATTCGTATGAAATAGAACGAAAATAAGATAAAGTTACAATAAAGTTACTAAGATTCTTTGTAGTGTCTCGTAAAATGTTTTAACGAGTTTAAGATTCACGCGAACGGCATGGTGTAAACTCCTCAAATCTTTGTTTTGTATTCGGAAATTTTCAATTGTTTTATATATATATAAATATTAAAATATAAAATTATATTATGAAGATTTTGGCTTGTTGCGCACGTATATATGTATAATGCTAAACATGTTATTTTGTTCATATAAATAATTATTTTAAACTTAGGGATGTTTATATGGCCATCTCGATTTAGAAAGAAAAAGAAGAGAATTTGTTACAGATATGATTTAGAAAAATTTCTCCTTCGCTGAACGTGTCATCTGTAATGCGTTTTACATAAGATACTTTTGCATAAGATAGTTTTCAAATGTTGCAAAATCCAGAAACGAGATTCCTCTTCTTGTACCGCGATGCACATCGATTTTTAAGATTTTTTACTGTACATAAAACAGTAGGATCCCAAGTGTGCGATGAGCTAATCGTCAATTGTATGATCTATCGAACAGTTCTATACGCAGACTGTATTTTGTAAATAAGACAGCATATATAATCCACTTAGGAAAATTTAACGTTATAAAAATGAATCTTTATATCCTGATAGCCATATCAATAAGTATGCGCTTATAATATTTTAATTCTACTATAGTCTTTATTAGAGCAGTAATTAAACGGCGTGTGATATTTATTTCGACGGAGGGAGCGAGCTTTCACATAGTTCGTATGAAATACGAGGAATATTTACATTAATGCTGTATTTCAGATTTTTGTAGTAAAAAGAAATGATTGTGCGCCTATCAAGATGTGTTTAAATGTTTTAAGATTCGATTTCCTAGAAAGATAGAAAGTGCAAGGTAAGCATGCTTTTCCGCAATAGTACGCAATGTAATACGATAGTATTATGCATCGCGGTACCAGTAATTGCCACTCAAGTCTCAAGTAATTTTATTAATCCTCGGTTACTTTTGCTTAGTTTCCGGTTTATAATTAAATTTGATAACTTCGACTTCGCTAGGGGTTTTAATACACAATCCCCTCCCTTTCCAATGTATGTTCACTTAACGATTATATGTGGCCATCAGCGGGCGCACTGATTCTGTCGACGTACCAAATTATTTTCATGCGAATCTCCCCGGTAAAATCTCCAATAATTGATTTCATACACCTAATGATAAAACCTACTTGAGTCTTTACCAAGAAACAATCGAACTCAATTATTTATATTCATTATTTCTGGGCCACCCTGTGTATATATAATATTCTTATGAAATACAAATTTAACGTATGAAATATATGCATACGCAGGGTGTCCCAATAATCGTGCACTTCATCTAGACACTTGATGCCGAATAATGATGATTAGCTGTATCGAGCCTTTGTTGAACAATAAATAATTAAAGGGCTCTTGAAAAAGGAATCAAGATGCACACGAATGAAAATTTAAAATTTGTAATATTTAAGATGCGATTGTCAAGATGTTTCATATGTGTGCAGTATAATAGATGTAAAAGATGAAGTCCAATTGAACTTTCATTACGGAAAAGTTGATTCTAAACTTGTCGAGGAATCAATAAAGAAGATGCGCGATTTCTGAGACGCTCTGTATATATGATAGTGCGAAATATTCGCATTGTCAAGTGTGCTTTCATGGGTCTACGCATATATACGTATGCACGTGTATATAAGTGAAGATAATCATGACCACGGCGATTATAATTAATAATATGTATAATTCTATCGAAGTATGTTAATGATAAATATAATTATAAATAATACTATTGTTATTATTGCTGCCGCTACCGTTGTTGCTGTTACTGTTCCCACTACTGCCATTATCCTTACGTAACAAATATATTACTAACAATTAATACGTTCACAGCGAAGATTAAACTAATCGAATATAAATCTTCTGTAATCATAATTTTTATTTTTAATATGTCTATGCAGTTACAATCTGAAGTGACATTTGTTTCGCTTGTGAATACAAAAATCGTTTAATCTAATTATATGACATATTTACAAGGAAAAAGAACTTAGCGCTAAAAATAGGGAGATATTTTTATTCGAATAAAAACATTGTAGTCTATTTTAGAGACAAAAGATCTAAAGGCAATTGATATCTTTTGATAATCAAAGATGTTTTTAATTAAAAATAAAGTACGTAAATTAAAAAATAAAGAATTAAAAATTAATTATATAGGCTCATATTAAATTTAATCTTTTTTCAAAATTTGAATCTTTCGAGAAAGTAGATGATTCGATGGCTATGCCATTCTTATGCAATGATTAGTATAACTAACGATATTCATGCTGAAAATATGAGTCTCAGCAGTATTCTTTACGACGCAACTTTTCACGTTTACAAGTGTTTTCATGTATGTGCCTGTCGCGATAATTATTATCTCCCCAGAACTTTTAGTAACACTTTTCAGCGATTCTCTGGTTAAGGAAAGGTTTTTCAAGACGCAAGCTTGTTTTCTAAGGAAGTTTGTAGAATCACAGTTTGGTATGATAGCATTCAAATCACTCAGTAACTTTTTCGCCGCCTTGAAAGATAATTTTAAAATTAAAGTGTTATAAATTGCAATACCTATTCCTTTATTTATGATGAAAGATATAATTGCACAGAAATTTTAAATTCGCAAAACATATAGTTCGTATATATTTAATGAGGAAGTTATATTTAAATGCAATTTTTTATAACATCAGTAAATTAAAAAGAGATTATTACATAATATAAACATTTTCAAAATTGTGATTACAATAAAAGAGAAGATTTCTATTCCTGGCAGAAAAGATTTACGAAAAATTACATAGATTGAGACAAAATCTTAGAAATCATTATTTTTTCATATATATTCATAGTAGAACATAGAGCGGCGGTTTTTTTTTTAAACCTAGAGATCCTCCGCCTTCCAACAACGCCACTCTACATCTCACTGCGAATATCTGCGAAAAATTAAGAATTTCTATCTCTTCTCTTGTCTCAATCTACGTAGTTTTTCGTAAGAATTTTTTTTTCGCTAGGGATGATTCTAGTAAATTAACGTATAATAACATTTTATTCATTTTCACAAACTGATTACCTGAATTTGTGTAATTACGTCTGCTAAGGCTTCTTCCATGAATGTCCATTTTTGGATGCACGTGGCCATTTCAACAAGTGCATTTCTCCTTCTCCGTTCTAAATTATTTTTCACATAACAGTAATACGTATCTACGTTTTTACCCTCTTCTTTTCCATTGTGAATGGACCGCTAGAAAAGTACTTGTATATATTTTATGTATGTAAATATATCTCTCATAATCCATTTAAAAAATTGATACTGTAATGCTGGCTTCAAATGTTGTAATTATAATATATCTTGTACAATCCATATACTTATCTTTCTTTATTAAATATATGATAAAAATGAATGATATTCACATTGACATCTTCAAGTGCTCCATTAATAGTATTGTTGATATTATCTAAAGCATTTTTTTTTATTTTTTCAAGATGCACTACTAAATTCTGCGACATTCGCTCTTCAAAAAATAATAGACCATTCAATGTAGTTTGGATGACTATATTTTCTATATCCACTAATTGCTGGAGAATTTGCGAATTCGCTCCCAATCTTATATATTGCATCTTCCAAGATGCCTTAAAAAAGACACATGAAAGCTTTGTTATTAAAATATAAAATATAAAAACGGAGATACTATGTATATATTTCTACGCACGATTTTTCTAGAGAAAAACGAAACAAAATTATTTTCTTATACTTTTTAATTATAAAAATTATTTAAGAATTGATAATATAAAATAATAGATGTAACTTTCAATCTTTCAAGAAAATATTAGCAAGACTTTAGTCAAAAAACGAAAAAAATCTATTATATTCTTTTTCTAAGTATTTATTTTATTTAGAGTGATTTAGATTTTTTTCTTCTTAAATATGGTTTATTGAACTCACATGAACTGTAGCCAGCAGTGCCAAGAAAATAACGGTCTTCATTTTTTCTTTTAACCGATTGCGTTCAAAAAACGATATTCTTTCGATGCTGGAGACGGTGGAATCGTTAGTACCTGCAGCAATTACAGCAGCGTACTAAGTGACAGCAATCCAAGGGGCTACATTTAATCATGGCGACATAGTCATGGGAGAACGACTCATTGCCACTCCATTAGGCTATCGGGCGCATAGAGGACGTGTATCCTGGCACAGAGGAGATACCTAAAATGCTTTCAGTCCGAACTGCTAAGGGAACATATAAAAGACTATTATTTCATTTTTAGATCCAGAACAGCTTATGATAACGAATGATAATGTGACATTACCACTTTTTAAAACAGAGATTAATCTGAATGATATATAACTGATGTATAAGTGTTATCGAATATGTTGTCAAATAAGTTTCAATATTGTCTCTTATTTACAACAAGGAAATGTATTTTTTTGAAAAAACTTTAGAGATAAGAAATATTTTGTATTTGTTTGATATTTGTCTCTGAAAAAAAGATCAATGCGTAAGTTTCGGATCTCAGGAAAAAAGCACTTACAAAAGAAAAAAACAAAAATGATAATGTATCGTATACTACAATACAACATTGTAATTATCAGAACGTGTGATAAGAAAGTACAAGTATTTCTGATTTTATTATTATCTTAAACAAAATCTAGAAAAAATATATTTTTTATAACATCAATTTGTTTAAACGAAACAATAATTTTTAATTATTTTAAGCGACTTCCTTGCTGTAAAGAATAATGTTTCATGACATGATATTATCTCCTTCATAATGTATCACAAAAATTTACTTAACGGGAAACGCTATCACATCTCCTAATAAACATAAGAAAACATAGGAAAAATATATGGAATTTATTTGTTCCATTGTATTATTTTTCTTTTTTTAAATTCTTTAATCCATAAAGATTTTTTTGTGTCTTTTAAAGAAAAATTTCTTTAAAAGACACTTGACATCATTTTATTAAAAAAATTTGTTTATACGTTAAAAAATGTATACATTTAAAAGTTATTTATAAGATATAGGAAAAAGTTGTCAAATATTTATTTTCAATGTAATATAAAAATAATATAAGCAAAATATAAAACATAAAATTATTACAGAGGAAGAAAAATTTGTTTAAATCTATGTAGAAAAATAATCGATGTTTTAAAAAACCATTTCATAAAAACGGAAAAAAATATCCTGAAAAAAGTTAACTATAAAACTATGCATATTAAAAAATATATAAAAATATATATTATGTTAAGATGTATTGTGATCATTGGAAAGTTTATCAATCACAATCAATTAATAAAATTCATTGCTATTTTCACAAAACAACTAATAAAAAATTACAAAAAACACATATCTAAAAAGAGTATTAAAATATGTTTAATCACACATTTCTAATCTAGTGCACTTTATACTTATCGAAAAAAAAAAAAAAAATATGTCTTTGGTATGCACTCTACAGTTTGGAGTAAACACGAACGATAATGATCTGTAAATGCCTAAAAGTCTTATCTAACGCTTTGTTTTTCATCGTGAAAATAAAATTACTTCTTATTAATGACATATATATATAAAATTTTGTAGGGACATTAGTTGCATAGAGATTTGCGTGGGCTTGGATCTGCAAATTCATTCAGAATATATATATCAGATTTTATTTGATTGTCACCTTTCGGCAAAGGCAATGATAAACCACTGAGAGTATTTTTGCTATGAAAACTTCTGATATAGCCGATTTAAATCCAGCATTAAACACTCTATTTAATTCTAGGAGATGAAAATTTAAATGACAGAATGTAAAACAAGCGTTTACGAATGTGATAAAACTTTGTTTATGCTTCTATTATTCTCCCATTATATCGATTACGTTCCGATTTTTATTTTCATCAGGGAAGTTATTATGGCAAAGATACTTTCGGTTTACCTTCCGAAAGATGACATCAAATAAAATTTAACATGTGTATATCGAGCAGCGACAGCATCAATACAGCACGATAATTGGTGCGCAAAAAATATATATATATAAATGTATATATATATATATATACATATATATAAATATTGAAATATAAAATTATATTATGAAGATTTTGGCTTGTTGCGCACATATATATGTATAATGCTAAACATGTTATTTTGTTCATATAAATAATTATTTTAAACTTAAGGATGTTTATATGGCCATCTCGATTTAGAAAGAAAAAGAAGAGAATTTGTTACAGATATGATTTAGAAAAATTTCTCCTTCGCTGAATGTGTCATCTGTAATGCGTTTTACATAAGATACTTTTGCATAAGATAGTTTTCAAATGTTGCAAAATCCAGAAACGAGATTCCTCTTCTTGTACCGCGATGCACATCGATTTTTAAGATTTTTTACTGTACATAAAACAGTAGGATCTCAAGTGCGCGGTGAGCTAATCGTCAATTGTATGGTCTATCGAATAGTTCTATACGCAGAATGTATTTTGTAAATAAGACAGCATATATAATCCTCTTAAGAAAATTTAACGTTATAAAAATGAATCTTTATATCCTGATAGTCATATCAATAAGTATGCGCTTGTAATATTTTAATTCTACTATAGTCTTTATTAGAGTTAGACGATAGTTAAATGGCGTGTGATATTTATCTCGACGGAGGAAACGATCTTTCACATAGTTCGTACGAAATACGAGGAATATTTATATTAATACTGTATTTCAGATTTTTGTAATAAAAAGAAATAATTGTGCGCCTATCAAGATGTGTTTAAATGTTTTAAGATTCGATTTCCTAGAAAGATATTAGGGGTTGGAATTAATTCGTAGCGTTTTTAATGAAAGAATGTTATTTATTTCACATGAGCATTAAAAAATACATTAATGAAAGTACTTCCCATCACTTGTAAAACACTACGAATTAATTCCAACACCTAATAGAAAGTGCAAGGAAAGCATGCTTTTCCGCAATAGTACGCAATGTAATACGATAGTATTATGCGGTACCAGTAATTGTCATTCAAGTTTCAAGTAATTTTATTAATCCTCGGTTACTTTTGCTCAGTTTCCGGTTTATAATTAAATTTGGTTTCGACTTCGCTTTTAATACACAATCCCCTCCCTTTGTTCACTTGTATGTTCACTTAATGATTATATGTGGCCATCAGCGGGCGCACTGATTCTATCGATGCACCAAATTATTTTCATGTGAATCTCCCCGGTAAAATCTCCAATAATTGATTTCATACACCAAATGATAAAACCTATTTGAGACTTTATCAAGAAACAATCGAACTCAATTATATTCATTATTTCTGGGCCACCCTGTATATATTCTTATGAAATACAAATTTAACGTATGAAATATATGCATATTCAGATTGTCCCAATAATCGTGCACTTCTTCTAGACACTTGATGCCGAATAATGATGATTAGCTGTATCGAGCCTTTGTTGAACAATAAATAATTAAAGGGCTCTTGAAGAAGAAATCAAGATGCACACGAATGAAAATTTAAAATTTGTAATATTTAAGATGCGATTGTCAAGATGATTCATATGTGTACAGTATAATACATGTAAAAGGTGAAGTCCAATTGAACTTTCGTTACGGAAAAGTTGATTCTAAACTTGTCGAGGAATCAATAAAGAAGATGCGCGATTTCTGAGACGCTCTGTATATATGATAGTGCGAAATATTCGCATTGTCAAATGTGCTTTCATGGTCTACGCATATATACGTATGCACGTGTATATAAGTGAAGATAATCATGACCACTGCGATTATAATTAATAATATGTATAATTCTATCGAAGTATGTTAATGATAAATATAATTATAAATAACACTATTGTTATTGCTGCCGCTACCGTTGTTCCTGTTCCCACTACTGCCATTATCCTTATGTAACAAATATAATATATTGCTAACAATCAATACGTTCACAGCGAAGATTAAACTAATCGAATATAAATCTTCTGGTATAATCATAATTTTTATTTTTAATATGTCTACACTATGCAGTTACAATCTGAAGCGACATTTGTTTCGCTTGTGAATACAAAAATCGTTTAATCTATTTATATGACATATTTATAAGGAAAAAGAACTTAGAGCTAAAAATAGGGAGATATTTTTATTCGAACAAAAAACATTGTAGTCTATTTTAAAGATCTAAAAGCAATTGATACCTTTAGTTTGATAATCAAAGATGTTTTTAATTAAAAATAAAGTACGTAAATTAAAAAAATAAAGAATTAAAAATTAATTATATAGGCTCATATTGAATTTAATCTTTTTTCAAAATTTGAATCTTTCGAGAAAGTAGATGATTCCATGGCTATTCCATGGCATTTCTCATCCTATCATTAATATACCTAATATTCATATTGCTATAAGTATTGGTCTGAGCAGCCATATTTTCGATGCAACCTTTCATGTACATAAGTATCATCATGTATTTGCCTGACACGACAAATACCATCTTCCTACTATTTTCATTGTTCGTTTCCACTACTTGTCGAAATTCGTCAATATTTTCCGCAACGCATTCTTGCTTTCTAAGGATGTTTGTAGAATCACAGTTTGGTATGATAGCATTCAAATCATTCACTAACTTTTTCGTCGCCTTGAAAGATAATTTTAAAATTAAAGTGTTATAAATTGCAATACCTATTCCTTTATTTGTGATGAAAGATATAGTTGCATAGAAACTATAAATTCGCAAAACGTATAGATCATATATATTTAATGAGGAAATTATATTTAAATGCAATTTTTTATAACATCAATAAATTAAAAGCAGATTATTATATAATATAAACATTTTCAAAATTGTGATTACAATGAAAGAGAAGATTTCTATCCCTGGCGAAAAAGATTTGCGAAAAATTGTATAGATTGAAACAAAATCTTAGAAATCATTATTTTTTCATATATATTCATAGTAGGACGTAGAGTGACATTTCTTTTTTTTTTTTTTTTGAAAATCTAGAGATCCTCCGCCCTCCAACAACGCCATTCTACGTCTCACTGCGAATATCTACCGCAAAAATTAAGAATTTCTAAGGTCTTGTCTCAATCTATGTAGATTTTCATAAAAATTTTTTTTTCGCTGAGATGATTCCAGTAAATTAACTTATAATGAAATTTTATCATTTTCACAAATTGATTACCTGAATTTGTGTGATTACGTCTGTTAAGGCTTCTTCCATGAATGTCCATTTTTGGATGCACTTGGCCATTTCAACAAGTGCATTTCTCCTTCTCCATTCTAGATTATTTTTCACATAAGAGTAATGCGTATCTATGTTTTTACCCTCTTCTTTTCCATTGTGAATGGACCGCTAGAAAAGTACTTGTATATATTTTATGTATGTAAATATATCTCTCATAATCCATTTAAATAATTGATACTGTAATGCTGGCTTCAAATGTTGTAATTATAATATATCTTGTACAATCCATATACTTGTCTTTTTTTATTAAATATACGATAAAAATGAATGATATTCACATTGATAGTTTCAAGTGCTTCATTAATAGTATTGTTGATATAATTTGAAGCGTTTGTTTTTATTTTTTCAAGTTGCACTTTTGAATCCTGCGATATTCGCTCTTCAAAAAATAATAGACCATTCAATGTAGTTTGGATGACTATATTTTCTATATCCACTAATTGCTGGAGAATTTGCGAATTCGCTCCCAATCTTATATATTGCATCTTCCAAGATGCCTTAAAAAAGACACATGAAAGCTTTGTTATTAAAATATAAAATATAAAAACGGAGATACTATGTATATATTTCTCAGATACGCATGATTTTTCTAAAGAAAAACGAATCAAAATTATTTTCTTATACTTTTTAATTATAAAAATTATTTAAGAATTCATATTATAAATTAATAGATATAACTTTCAATCTTTCAAGAAAATATTAGCGACACTTTGGTCAAAAAACGAAAAAATCTATTATATTCTTTTTCTAAGTATTTATTTTATTTAGAGTGATTTAGATTTTTCTCTTCTTAAATATGATTTATTGAACTCACGTAAACTGTACACAGCAGTGCCAAGAAAATAATGATCTTCATTTTTTCTTTCAACCGATTGCGTTCAAGAAACAATATTCTTTCGATGCTGGAGACGGTGGAATCGTTAGTACCTGCAGCAATTACAGCAGCGTACTAAGTGACAGCAATCCAAGGGGCTACATTTAATCATGGCGACATAGTCATGGGAGAACGACTCATTGCCACTCCATTAGGCTATCGGGCGCATAGAGGACGTGTATCCTGGCACAGAGGAGATACCTAAAATGCTTTCAGTCCGAACTGCTAAGGGAACATATAAAAGATTTCATTTTTAGATCCAGAACAGCTTATGATAACGAATGATAATGTGACATTACCACTTTTTAAAACAGAGATTAATCTGAATGATATATAACTGATGTATAAGTGTTATCGAATATGTTGTCAAATAAGTTTCAATATTGTCTCTTATTTACAACAAGGAAATGTATTTTTTTGAAAAAACTTTAGAGATAAGAAATATTTTGTATTTGTTTGATATTTGTCTCTGAAAAAAAGATCAATGCGTAAGTTTCGGATCTCAGGAAAAAAGCACTTACAAAAGAAAAAAACAAAAATGATAATGTATCGTATACTACAATACAACATTGTAATTATCAGAACGTGTGATAAGAAAGTACAAGTATTTCCGATTTTATTATTATCATAAACATAATCTAGAAAAAATATATTTTTTATAACATCAATTTGTTTAAACGAAACAATAATTTTTAATTATTTTAAGCTAGTTCCTTGCTGTAAAGAATAATGTTTCTTTCATGACATGATATTATCTCCTTCATAATGTACCACAATAATATATTAGGTGTACAAATAAGTTTCCGCCGTTTTTAATAAAAAAAAATGAAGCATTTATTGTGAAAGAAGGATACATAATGTTTTATTGATGTAAGTCAAAATGTAAGTGCAAGTTCTTTTTGCGTTTGGCACGAATCTTCATTCAATAATGCTTCCAATTCCGCGTCTTCGTACACTTTCGGCCTTCCGCTATGTTCTTTGTCTTTGACGTCAAATTTACTGTTCTTAAATCTTTTTGAAACCATTCACGACAACTTCTCTCACTTAAGGCAGCCTCACCATATGCTTCTACAAGCAATCGATGAGCCTCAGCTGCAGATTTCTTCAAATTAAAGAAGTAAATCAAAAGTTTCCGCAAATGACGCTTATTCGGCTCAAAACTCGGCATTTTCGCACAAAAAAAATATATGATGCTGATACAAAATCGCTAGTATTTCAAGATTATGTTATTGACAGATGTCCAACCTTACGATATAGTATTTTACATCAGACAATTTTAACCATAGCTTGCTAGTAACGCCGTTTTTTGTCAAACGGCGGAAACTTATTTGTACACCTAATACTTAATGGGAGACACTATCGCGTCTCCTAATAAACATAAGAAAAAATAGAAAAAATATATGGAATTTTCCGGATTTTATTTGTTCCATTGTATTATTTTTCTTTTTTTAAATTCTTTAATCCATAAAGATTTTTTTGTGTCTTTTAAAGAAAAATTTCAAATTTATCCAGAATATACACATCAAATTTTATTTTGTCACCTTTCGAAAGGCAGTGGTAAATCATTGAGTATTTTTGCTATGAAAACTTCTGATATAGCAGATTTAAATCCAACGTTAAACACTCTATTTTTAATTCTAGAAGATGAAAATTGAAATAACAGAATGTAAAAGAAGCGTTTACGAATGTGATAAAACTTTGTTTATGCTTCTATTATTCTCCCATTATATCGATTACGTTCCGATTTTTATTTTCATCAGGGAAGTTATTATGGCAAAGATACTTTCGGTTTACCTTCCGAAAGATGACATCAAATAAAATTTAATATGTGTATATCGGACAATGACAGCATCAATACAGCACGATAATTGGTGCGCAATATAAATATAAATAAAGTTGATGTTCGTTAATCATTGCACATCTTTATATGTAAATTTTATTTGATAAATATTTCGCACGCATGTTGTACACAGAGACACCCTACAATTTAACGCCGGTTCCGAATGGCAGTTTTTGACAGATTTTCTTGGCAATAGATACTCTTGGTGGGTTTGCCATACCGAAGGAGCTACGAGCGCATGAAAAATTCTTTGAATGCCTGGGATCGAATCCAGGATCTCTGACATAGCAATTTGTGCACTATCCTGCGTTACGCTCTATTTACTCTATTATAGTTTTTAAGTCTGAAAGCCCGATTAATATTTAAATTTTACATTTTTGATATGTGTGTTTTGAGTGCTGGGTAAATGTGAACTGAGATCTTTTTCACACAGAGCAGCTATGCAATGCTCTAAACTACGATCACTTACTTATTTTTCTTGTTTTTAATATAATGTAGAAATAATTTAGACAAAATATAAGATAAAATTACGAAGGAACGAAGATTTACAAATCTATCTGACAAATCTAGCTGGCGAAATTGAAAAAAAAATCATTTTGTATAATCGAAGAAAAAAATATCTCAAGAAAAATTAACTGTAATTGTCAAAAACTTCGTTTAAAAACTTTCGTCCATTACAGTAAATTAATAGATTTCTATTTTTTTTAAACTAAAGAAAAAATCACTAAAAAGGATATTAAAAATGTATTATGATATAATCATAGATTGTACGTGTACGTATAATCAACATTTTCCTCATTTATTAGAATTCTAGAACTGTATTCTAAAATTTTTGAAAGTTCTATATTTATGGGGAAATATTTTAATATTTTTAATCTATAGAATAGGCACGTAACGCTAATTCTCAAGAAATATATAATTCATATAATTTTGCACCAAAAAAATTCATCATTAAAATACTTTAATTCCTAATCAATTTTTATTAATGAAATATCGACATCGAAGACCAAATATAGAATGAAGATCGATACGTATCGAATGCGCGCGTGTTAAAAAAATTGGTAGATTAATATTAAAATAAATTGGTTATTCATCGGAAAACAACATCCCTGTCATAATGGGTATCGTTCAAGCGCTTATCAACAAACACGAGCTCTTCATGACCTCAGTCACCCAGGAAGAACCGCTATGCGTTCCCTGTTTTGAGGAGGTGGATAGGAAGCCTGGTAACCCTAGCAGTTTCGAGGATCTTCATGCAAAAACCAAGGAGCTCTATCCGCAGAACTTCGAGGGCGCATATCTATTTTTGAAGAAAACTCTGAGCAAGCATTTCAACGTAACTTATAGGATTACCCTGAGTTCTGTGACACCGTATGGCCTCAAGGTCGGTGTGAATTATGTTGGTACCAAGCGGGTGGGATTTACGGAAAAGTACCCGGTGATCTCAGGTGAGATTACGCCCAGTGGTAATATGAGCGCTAGCTTCGTGCACACGCTCGGCTGCAGATACAGATTCAAGCTCGCTACACAAATCATTGACAAAAGATACAAGGCATTCAGTTCCGGACTGGAATATCGCTCGGACGACTGTACCTTGGCGCTCACCCTGGCGAATCCAGATCTCGTGAAGCTGCATGGCACCTTGGTGTTGCATTACTTGCAGGCAATTACGCCGAGAATCACTCTCGGCACGGAAGTCGCGTGTTTACGTGGTTCTCTGATACCTGGCGGTCAGCAGACAGTGATGTGTGCCGCATTCCGGCACAGTACCGGTCCCACCACGTTGTCTGCCACGTTCGGCGAGGCCGGCATCCACATTTGTTACCATCGGAAAGCGAGCGAGCAGTTACAGCTCGGAGTTGAGATCGAGACAAACACACGGATACACGAATCTATAGGAACAATCGTGTACCGCGTAAACATTCCATACGCGGACTTTATCTGCCGGGGATTCGTCAATTCGGAGACCAGCATGGGTGCCGTGTTCGAGAAGAGGCTGCACCCAATCCCCGGGGCCTCGTTAATGATAAGCGGCTTCTTGAATCACAAGAAGCAGCAATTCCGCGTCGGCATCGGCCTAAACATCGGCTAAAGAAAAATCAACATCCCTTAATCCCTGACCAGGAGTAAACAGAACAATACTATATACTGAAAATTTTGGACATTCAAAACGCTGCCTTCTTCGTAGAATCTTAGAAGCTTTTATTTCATGTATCCTGATATCGTCCGGATAGAAAAGAGATAAGCCGAAATAGAAAGTTTCATGTATATCTCTGATTCAGCTAAAAAAAAAAATCATTTTCCAAAAGTTTGGATATTGACATATTATAAGCCTCACATGTACTGGAATACGATTTTGATATGCACTTTTACAAACGAGAGAATATTTACACGCGCGGAACCTATTAAATATTTATATTGTTTGGAATGCAAGTTTTTTTTATAATAATATCAAACACAATTATATGTAATATAGTTAACTAATTTCACTCATTTGTTTTATAGAATGTAATTCTTTTTATACTCAATAAACAATGAACATTTTTTTAGAATTATGATATTTAAACAATAATGGCTTTGATGGTTTTTAACCGACATTAAGAAGACAAATTAATTATTTTAATCATCTCCATTAGCTATTCGTTCGTCTAAATTGTCTTGTTCTGCGTGCAAGGCCATAGATTTCAATTTATCGAAATTCGCTTCGAACTTATCGTTCAAAAGTCCATTTTCGTCGGCATATTCTAAGATATCACAGATTAACGGTGATTCGACTCCCAGAACGTATTCACATGTTTTTGGTTCCAATAAAAATAATGATACACTAGATGGACTTGCAGTATGGTTCTCCACACATTTTAATTTTACCTAAAACAAACGGTAAAGAAAATTAAATAAAATTATAGATATCTGCAGGCATTTATAAGAAGCCATTTTTTATTTGGAAGAAGATTGAAATGCAGATCAAAACTCAAGAATTTCAGCATTTTAAATATTGCAACAGACATCCTAATTTGGAAAATGTTTTATCAATTATTAAGAAAATATTCAATTTATTTTATTACAATCAATAAAAATATAAAAGTTTCTCTTATTATCATAAAATAAAATTGAAAGGTGATTTTTATCTTTTTCCAAATCAACAATATTTTTTAAACTTCATAGCAACGCATACTTCGGTTTGTCTAGAAGTTCCAGTCTTATCACAGCTACTTCCATCGCTGTAAAAGTGTGAGAGATGTTTCCTTAATTCTAATGGTTTAGGTTTCTTCTGTGGATGTGCGGCGATCCATTCCAAATGTTTCTGTTTGTCAAATCTACCAAGATTGACAATCGTCTTTGTACCATCTCGTTCTATGTGATACTGAACGACAGAACGTCCGTAACAAAACTCGTACTTCCACCAGCCGTTGCCCTAATAATTAAAAAAACACACCGTTAAAAAATACATTGTTCAACGAGAACAAAACGAGTAATAGCTAAAGACATACTCCGTGCAGGCAATTCTTTCCACTGAGGAAATTCTGGACAGGACTAACTTCGGCAGGACTAATATTCTGATCAGTTTGTATTGCACTGATAGATTCATCGATATTATCATGTTTATCTGGAACATCTAGTGGATGTATCTCAACCCTCACTCTTGGCTCGCCATCCTATAATCAATTCATTACAATAAATTCTACGCGATGAAACTATATAATTGACATTTATAAAAAAGATTTTACTTGATTATGAAAAGAATTATCATCGTGCATAGATACAATTAATGTGCAAACTGTACATGATGAACTGTAAATGTACCATGATATAATAGATCATTTCAAGTGCATATAAAGTAATTACATATTATTATTATTATTATTATTATTATTATTATGTGTTTCTCATTCTGCTGTTATTATTATACAACATAGAAATGATAATGACAACACAATTGCACAATATTTGAAGTATACTAGCAATATGTGTAAAGATAAGAAATTATATATATATGTTATATAATAATACTAAATATAATTTTATAAATGCCAAAAAGGATGAATTAAATATTGGTGAAGTAATAGTGGACAACGTATCGGAATATGTAGATTAAGAAGGGACAGAATGAAAATAACATTTGCACAAGCTAATAGTACTACATAATGATCAACAAGCGTTAATCCTGTTCCCATATATGCAAAATATTCTGACCTGGCCCTCCTTATCTACATGAAGGATTGCATACACTTTCTGCGGCTTGTCATCCTGTGCAACAAATAATTAAGACAGTAAATAAATGATAAACTGAAACGAAAAGAAAGAAATCAAATCCCTAGTATCGAAAACTAAAAGTTTCACAGAATACTATTAAAGTGCTATTATTTATCAAAATTATACAAACTTTAGTTTTAAATCTAAGTGTATTAAGTTTAAAGAATAAAAGCAGTGTTCTCTACAGTATTGTGAAATTTTGAGATTTAAAATCATTAACAAATTTTAGTATGTGACGCAAGCTTCTCTGTTATTAAGAGGATCTTAAAGTCATTCGTTTTATTGTCTTAACAAGATTTACATCATACAATTTATGTGTCATTGACACATTATTATACATTACTGCATCAATATCGCGCGCATTCATATGTACAAATTTTCTAAGTAACTAATCTTTCTTATTAGATATCTAAACCTAATAATTCTAAAAAAAATCAACATTATTTATGTAATCCCCTAACACAAACCAAAACTGTTTTAGATGTACAAAGTATAAAACTTGTATAGAAAGTAAATACTATTATAAGTCAAGCTGATAACAAGGTTATAATTTTCCAACTTTTTTCATTTTTGACATAAAGTTGATTACATTACTGTTTATACTTTATTTATGGAAAAGAATTTTTAAATATGTAAAGACAGTTAAAATATAAAAAACATAGAAAATAATCGGGGTCAATAAAACACATGACTTTAGAATCCCTTTAATACATATCGTTATTTTGCATATTTGGCTCAACTAATAAAAACAGAAGAGATATAGCTACTAATATATACGCGTAAACAAGATATAAATATGTGTCATACAATAATATTTCAAGGAAAGTAAAAAGTAAAAAAGAAGCTTAATAAAAGAGTCTGCAAATACGAAACTCTTTGCAGATTTACCCTCGCTTGCTGTCGAATTTTTAGACTTTCTAGCTCCATCATCATAAGCGACTTTGGTTTCTTTGGTGCATTATCCACAGGCTGACACGTAATTTGATTCTCCCCAGTATCTTGTGGTTTGTAATCGGGATGATTGCACAATACTGGCGATAGAACAATCGCTTCATATTCGCAGGACATAGTTTCTTTCAGCGAATACACATCGTGTTTACCATGTTTATAACAGACGTACAATACCTTGACAGTTCTCGGTTTGTTATTCAAATCACACATTGTACCGTCAGTCATCTCGATTTCGACGTACGGCATGTTAATCCCGTCGATCTTCTTGATGGGTATATATAACTTCCTGTTTGGATTCTTCGCCTGTTCATCATAATAGGCCGAGAGTTTCGTCCTTTGCGCTTTGTCCAGCGTGCCGAGGTAATATTCCTGCATTTTAATCTTTTTTCCTTCTCTGTCTTCATGATACTGCCGTACGTATCTACCGTGGCACAATTCGTAAGTCCAGTATGACTCTAGCTATGTGCCAAAATTAAATTCAGGTAAGAAATTAGTGACGAGCGATGTTTATTAATAAAAACCTACACAGTACATTTTATCACAGTACACTATACTTAGGAACGTCTTTGAAATGTTCTTAAGGCATAATTAGACTAGAGATTGAAATTAAAATTGGATTGGAATTTAATCAATCAGAAAAGATAAAATCAATCTCAAATTTAATAAACTTTGCTTTGATTGGTTAAATTCCAATCCAATCTCAATCTCAATTTCCAATCTGATCATGTCTTTAGGACTTACAGACATCCCTTGGTCTGTACTATATGAATCTAGTCAGTCAAGTTTGAAAACAAATTGCATCAAATGCTTGCTGCAAATTTTGTTGATAAAAAAGTACCAAATTAATGCAAATTCTATAATTCTATTGTTATATTTAATGACATCAAAATAGTGGCATATATATAATAAAATCCATTACAAAATGTGACATCAAATTATGACAGCAAAGTTTGCTGACAATCTGACAGCAACTTAACAGCAAGAACCAACCAAAATCAAATTTTTATTAGTTTTTGTCAACAATTTGGTCTCTTATTATATCAAGCAAGCTTTTTTATCAGCACAATACAAGCTTAATACAGACAAGTTTAATACAATTGATACCAATTTGCTGAACATTTTAACAGAATTTATCAGCAATTTGTAGACAAATTGTTAATATTTTACTGACTACAGCCAATATTACATTTGTCATACAACAAATCTTTCACATTTAATTAAATAACAATAGAATAGAGATTCTAAACCTTAAAACCTCTGTCTGTTCTCTAAATTTTTTGAAGTAAGATTTACTCCAAAGAATTTAGAATCAATTAAAATGCCTGAAAAAGTTGTCATATGACAAATATAATGTTGATGGGAAATGTACCATAATGGGAATGTACCATAAAAAGAAATTAATATCAAGAAAAATGAAAATAATAGATGATATAAATGCCTGTGTCACGTACCCTATAAGAGCAACTATTTTGAGCAAATATCGGTTGGAGTAGCTGTATTGGATTTGGCCCATCATATGTCTCGCTATATTCATGCTCCTGCTCGGTCGCGTCCGGGATGACGCACTTGTATCGCTCGTTGTTGGCGGTGGTTATGAAATACGGCTCCGCGTTCGCGTGAGATTCCTGAAAGGGAAAAAAGACCCGGAGCACACGTCGGACAAATGACGGTATCGTCGCTCGAGAGTCCACGGGGATCGATTAGATAAGATCTGCGCCGGGTGTACTCACCAGTAAATCTGTGTCACTCTTTCCGGGCCAGTTGATCTTGAATATGACCGTGTCGTCGAAGTGCCTAAAATCGTGTCCCTGAACGAGAGTGATCAACACACACAACACATTATAGACATCCCAATAGTTTCCCCACATCTTTCTCGGTTATTCTATCATGTCATATCATGTTTTGATCGCCAATCGCCGCGTATATGCCATAAGGTAATGTGCGTCAAACATGTATATAATTGACAGCTGCGCAGCCTATGCTTCGTGTTCGCTCGCGATTGCGCGACGATTAATGGACGGCGTGGAGGGGGACGAACTAGGATGCGTCTTCATTCGAAGAAGGAAAAATAAAAAAGAAGCGGCGCAATTGCACATCCATTCACATCGGTCGGTACCTAGTAATTTTCCAGTGTACCACCAATGGGTGCATTCAGTACTACTCGACCGCTGACTGAGCGCTCAATGAAAGATGTGAGAAATTGACATAGCGAAGGAAAAAGCGGAATGTGATTCTTGTCGGAATGATTTAATTAGTTCCTAAATTTCTATTTAAAGTTATTTCACAAATTTCAAAAACTTTTCACACTTTTTAAATTCTAGATCTAAAATTCTAATTGATGATATAAAAGAATACACCAATAACAGTGAACGCTCGCTCAATTGTTGGTCCGCTGAACGCAGCCAATGAGCGTCGAATATCAACATGAAAAGGTACCTTTAGTCAACCAACTTCCGAGAAAGTTCACGTTTTTGTCACCAGGTGTTTCCGCTGATTCAGAGTCAACACTCGTCACTCTTGTCGAGCTTTGACAATACACGGACGTTCGGTTTCATGACGAGAGACGGCTCGACGCATCGCGGGATATTTCGCGGAGATTCGGAGCAATTTTTTTCCCCTTGTTTCTCATCCGTTCTCAGGGTCGACACGAGGAAACGAAACGCGTAATATCTCTCAGTGGTGAACAAAGCAATGTCGGATACACGGCGACGTCGTAAATCCAATCAGTCATGTGGTTCCGACGATCTCTCGGATTCGTACGAGGAGCTAAACGCTACGAAAGAAACTCAAGTAAGTGGAACTCGATTATCGCCGAGAGGGTAAATCCCTGAGAGACGAATCTCGATCCGCGTGAAGGATCCATCCTCATTTGCTCGGATTAGCGCTGCGTTTCCGCGCGCGCTTCGCGATTTTCCCCCTAAACCTTAGGCGAACTTTCTCTTGAAAGATCGAAGACGAAAATCTCTCCAGCTGAAAACATGCAGCGATTAGGAAGACCGATTATTCGACGCTTATTAATTTTATCTTCAATCAGTGTCATGAAAGTCTATGCTTTATGGCTTAATCGTGGAGGTCATGGACCAGTACTGATAGAGATTCTCCAGATATCTTTTTTTTATGAATATATTATTTGTAGTTTGGATGTTTCTTTCTGATATTTCTACAATTTTTTATCGTTTTATCAATTGCTTCATCTACTTTCTTGCTTTTAGCTAAGGATACTTTAACTAAAAGAGAAGGAGAGAGATAGAGAGAGAGAGAGAGAGAGAGAGAGAGAGAGAAAGAGAGAAGGGGGAGGGGAGAAATTATTGGCTTTTGATTTGCTTGGATGTATCAATTCATTCAGAATGAGTTGCATTCAATTATTATATTATTCTGTTAAAATTGAAACTTAGTCTTATTTGTTAGTCAATCTCTAAGCTTTATTTCATTATTTAAAATTAATTAGCAAGATATGTATTATTGGATATTATATTAGGTGTTGGAATTAATTCGTAGCGTTTTTTAATGAAAGAATGTTATTTATTTCACATGAGCATTAAAAAATACATTAATGAAAGTACTTCCCATCACTTGTAAAATGCTACGAATTAATTCCAACACCTAATATTATAATAGAATTAATAAAAAAAATGTTACAGTTAATCAAATCTTTCGTTTGCAGAAAGTTAACTGTTAATCTGCAAAAGAATTATTGCAAGATTAATTGCTAGTTTAGATATATATTTTAATATATACTGTACAAAAAATATGAAGAATAAAAGATAGTGAGAAAGAGATAAGGAGAAAAAAATCAATTATTTCTACTTTAGTTAGTTTATGTAATTTAACAGGATTATATACAAAAGCATTATTTTCTGCTTTTTCTTTGATCATAATATTGACTAAATAAAGATTACACAGATAGCTAATCAAAGGAATCAATAGGTTGAAGATAAGGACTAATCGTAGAAAAATGAAAAAATATTTATGTATATAATTGATACATATTAAAAATACAAAATTGATAAATAATTAACACAAATAAATTTTGATTGACATTCTATTGATATATATTTTCAAAAATAATTTGAAATCAGTTCGAATATATTAGGTGTAGTAAAAAGAAATCCATTATTTTTCTAATAGATCTCGTCTACGCGTAATACAGATTACTAAAGCCATCTGTTGGAAAAATAATGGATTTCTTTTTACTACACCTAATATTATATTGACCAATCTTTTTTCTTTCTATAGAGTAGTGAACAAACTGATGGACATCAAGATTCAGAATGTGACATTTATGAAAGCGACTCAGATGCCGAATCACAAGAAGGCGGGGAACAACGTGAAAGTGGAGATGGGCAAGAAGAGGAAAAACCACAGAAGAAGTTGGACGATGACGAGGATAGACGTAACCCGCAATATATACCGAAACGAGGAACGTTTTACGAGCATGATGATCGTACAACTGACGAAGTAACTGAGAATAACACAGAACAGCAGACGAATGCAAAAGAAACCAAAGAAAAGAAGGTGTGGAAAGATAAGGAAGACAGATGGGACCACGATCGATACAATGACGAAGAGCAAGCTCCAAAAAGACCTGAGGAATTAATAGCAACATATGGTTATGATATTAGAAATGAAGAAGGGCCACCTAGAGCTAGAAGGAGAAGAAGATATGGGTGAGTTTATTACAGAGTTTTGTTTTCTTTAAATTCTGATTTTTTTTTTAATTATGTTATATATATGACATATTTTCTCACACAGTCGTGGACCTAACAAATACACAAGAAATTGGGAAGATGAAGATGCTTATGGAAAGACTACAACTGGTAGAGGAAATAATAGACGCTTCCATAAAAATAACGAAGATTTTCCCGCTCTTGGTAATAGTAAGGTAAATGTCGCGAAATATATTATACAACGTTGCTTATCACGATTAATTATTACAAGTTTATCAATTTTTCTTTGTGATATAGAATACTCCAAACAAAGTAGAGGAACCTGTAATTTCGTCAGCTTGGTATAGCAGCAAGAATAAAACACAGAATAAAACTCAAAACTTCCCACCACTTCAATCTCAACAGGATAATGCAAAAACTAAGCCCGCTATTGCTTCCAATACATCCACGTATGTGCAATAGTTTTTTTGTATTTATAAACAAGTTTTTTTATTGGTAAAAAGGTGGTATTTTGACGAAAATGTTATTACAGAAGTGAAAATAAGGCATCAGATGAATCGAATAATACATCCTGGAAAAAGGACGGTAGACACATTACTCAAAATCAAAATACAAATGGAAACACTGGTTCTGGCGGTGATGCAGAAAAGTTGACTAATACCAAGCCATTATCAAGGGAGAATAACAAGAGGAACACCCAGGAGTCTGTAAGCTTGGTCGCAAGTAGGACGCGTGGAAGAGGTTTCAAGTCCAATGCTAATAACAACATGGTCACTAACAGAATAGTTGAGAATAAAGCAAAAGGGCGCGGCCCGGGTCCGGTTACAATAGAGAATCGAAGAAATAATACCGCGCAGCACAATGAAGAACACCAGCTTGCTCATGATATGAAACAACAACTTAATATTAATGATGGTAGTCAGTATCATCAACCTGCACGACACAACAGTGAGTTTTTGTCAAGTACAATGGTATTTAAGGAATAAGAAATTTTATAGATATATTCATAATAAGTAAATCTTTGATGATAAAGATCATCACATATAAAAAGGTTTTATGCAAATTAAACAATTACAATTACGTTTTAGAACGCTTGATTGAGCGATATGCTTATGGTTTACGAATTAAATTGTTTATATATACTAGGTCTTAAGACTTGTAAAGAATAATTTAAAAATCTAATTTGATAATTAAAAATTTGAATTAAATTTATGTAAAAATGGAGTTTGACATACTGAGAAACATCTTTAGAGATATAAATGTAAAAAAAGAAATTGTTCCTTCTTCCTAAATCAATATCTTCTTATTAATGGTTTTAGCTTAAATTTTTATAGATGCGATGTCTAATTTTTATTATTTTCTTCTAATTTATATAGAAGGTTTTTTCACATCCACCAATCAACACAGATCAAACACAGTACCCCCTAGAATGCAACAACAACAACAGCAACAACAACAGCAATCACATCAACAACAAACGCATTCACCACAGCAAACATTACAGCAACAACAGCAACAGCAGGATAGTTCTGGAAATAGACCTAAACGATATTCCAGTCTTCGTCAACGACCTACTATTACAGAAACTTCCGCACAACAGAATTATCCATCTCAACATGCCCAACATGGATATTTTCCACCTCAAGGTAATGATGCATATTGATACTTTATCTTTCTTTAACGCATGTTCCTAATCCATTTCTTATGATATATGCTTTTACATGGCCTAATACAAGCATGTACTTAAAATTAATGTGTCGCTTGTGCATACGCGTACCTAGCTGGAAATTCAAGAGCCGTTCTAGAATCTCAAGGTAAGAAAAAATTATATACGTACACACATACATATATGTATAAAAATAAAAAAATATATATATATAAATTATTTAATTATCTCCATCTAAATATATTAAAAATAATATATTATTTTCAATTATTTGACGAAATATTGCAAAAATTTATCATGCGTGAACGTTGCAGGTTATCCCCAAAGTCATTTTGAGCAGTCTTCTTCGGTTGCTCCAGCCACAGCACCTATGGCAGGGCAACCTGTTATTTCTCTGCCGCCTGGTGGACAAGCTGCTAGCTACGCACCACCACCATTCTTAGTACCACCACCGCAATTCATACCACCTCAAACAGCACCACCTAGTATAATTAATTACGTTCCCGGTCCAAATGGCCCGACATTTCCACCAAACTTTCAAGGTTATCAGGGATATAATCCTTCAGTACAGGTGAGAAAAATAAATGTTTATAAATACCAAAAAGAAAAAGAGAATCGTAAAAAGATAAGAACATATGAAACAATATGAAACAATATGAACATTCTGTATTTAATTTTGTATACTTTAATACTGCAGCCTCAGGGTCCACCGCCGCCCCAAGAATTGTTCCAACCGCAAGGATGTACTTACTATAGTCCTGCGCAACAACAGCAGCAACAGCAGCAAGCAGCTCCTTTGCGGCGACCGAAAGCAGCGATACCTATTCTTCCACCACCTGATAATCAGCAGAGCGGTCGAGGAAGAGGTAGAAGCACTCAGTATCAGAATAATCAATCTAGCAGTAACACGCAACAACAGACTGAACAAGAAATCAAGAGTGGTAACATGGTGGAAAGTGACGAGAAACCTGTGCCGGGACAATTCGACAGTGCGCAAACCGAACAGCCAAGCACATTGAATCAGGAATCCCAGAAGGATCAAGATACGGAAACGATCAGAACAGTGAACAATATGGACGAGGAGGTAGAGATGATTACCACTGCTGACTCTCATATAAATATTGACATGTCACTCGTTAAAAAAGATAACTTGGACGATAGCGTCAGTGTTAAGGAACTATTAGAAGCGACTTCTAATGAAAAGAATACGGTTTCGCACAGTCCAACGACATTGGCTAGCGTTGAGACTGAATTAGGTAACATTGAATCCGCGATTCCCGAAAGTACCATTGTTGAGAAAGCTGCAGCCTAAAAAGTGTGATTATTATTGCGCTTCGTATTCACACGTCTCCCGCGATTTACTGCGAGTTGAAGTGTCACTACATGGATTATACACAACACGCGTGGGCGAAGTCTTATAGTTCAATTCGCATATCCATAATTGTATATTTATTCTGTAATGCAATTGCGCATGTAATCTTCGCTATAGAATCAGGGACGCAGAATAATTATTAATTCAGCCAATTTATATTTGGGGAAGTGTGTTAGTGAATTCATTATATTTTATAACAGATCGAGAGACGTTAAAATTATGTTCTCGAATGCAGTTATTGCATTAAACTAGCTATCTGACGTGTACGTCGCGATTCATAGCTTTAAGGCCGCTGATCCGCCACTATAGCCATTTATACATTAATTTAAAAGCGAAAGATTATATGTGATTTATTTTGCGGTATTTGTTTTATATGCTTTATATTTTAGATCAAAATTAATTAAAGCCTTATTCGTGTATGAGTTTCGTTGAAAATGAGCTTATGAAACACATATGAGGTAAGAGACCATGATACATACAATGCATAAATTAAATTAAAATTGCGAAATAAAGTAAAAAAAGATTCATTTCCGTAAAAGAAAAAAAAACGAGATTCGTTATTTTCCGACATTTATTGTCGGGAAATTTTCTCTTTATCGAAATGGATTTTTTCATACAATAATAACATGACTGCAGTGACGGATTCGAAGCTTTGAAAGCTTTATTGATTTATTACCTAGAGGTAAAGAAATTTTTCAAAGAATCGATACACGAATTAAACTAACTGCTATTAAATATAAGTTTAAAGCATGTAAAAAACGTATTAACTTATAGGAACTATAATCCGTATTTGTAATAATATCTAAAATAGTAGCCTCGTGCTAACGTTATTGCCTGGATTATGAAATAATGATGAAATAACTTTTCATATTGAAGTCTACCTATAACTGGTCATTATTTAGCGAGGAATGTTAATCGTGTATTGATATAATATACTCGGCAGCTCTGCGCGGGCCATGACTGCGACACGTTATAACTGACATGTTATAATCCTATATACATATACTTTTTCAATGTTATGACTACCTACAGAGCAGAAATGTTTGTAGTTATAATATTAACAAAATACAATTCATTGAGTAACGTAAGTGTGCATCTTTGTACATGTATAAAAACAATTTTCTTTTTTTTTATATGCAATTTGAATAACATTTAACATTTTTGTTCTTTCCATCTGCCTTCTTAACGCATTTCTACACTCCTCTTTCGATTCCCAGCCTCGTTTGAAAAAAAAAGAATGAGATAAACTAACTAGTTAGTTTATTTTACAGGACAGAAAACGTAAGAAAGTAACAGAAGTGAACAGATTTAATGTCTATTTAGTTTTTTCTTTCATATTATAATGAATCCTTTTTTATTATATTTTATTTACATGCTTTAAGTTTCACTAGCCGTTTTTGCACGTTCTATAGAGATACAAATCGACCATTGTCATAAAGATAGTACAGAGTATTTTTTTTTCTTTCGCAATATCAATATTTGCGCATCTAAGGTCTAACTTGAATATACTAGAGTATTTAATTAATGAAGTAAGACAATTATTTTTGCAAATATATTACAAAAAACAGCGAGAGAGCGATTGAGACAAAACGATCAATTAATTTTGTTTCTAACTCGCCATGATTAATTACATTTAAGAGTATAACTACACAAAGTTATACAAAGCCTTAAACAAAATTCTTTGAGAAAAAAATAGAAACTTTCGGCAGGAAATTTATACATGATAAACGGCACTTCTACGCAATAAAAATGTAAATGTAAGTGGAAACGAAGCGAGCATAAACACATTCGCTGTAGCATATTGTACAGTTTATAAAAAAACTTATATATAATATCACTAGTAATAACTTTATATAATATAACTTTAAGCTTTAAACGTTAGGATTACATACACTTTATTAAACTTTGTAGATATATTTTGATTGAAATGTCGAATGTATTATAAGAAAAAAGATAAATATTGCAAGTGACACGAAAAAAATGAGGTATAACTGCTTTAAGTGCCGGAATAGGTATATAACGCTTTATATTTACACTCTTACGTTTACTTTTTTGGAATTTTATCATGCGTCTCTTTAGGTCTTCACTCAGTTATCAATCTGTGATGTACATTGTTATCTACATCTATATCTACAGTATAATAAAGTAAAATGTTTAAAGCAGCAAATTTTAATAATATCGTGCGGACTCATGTACATTATATAATTGCCTATTACATTAATTGAATACTATACAACTCAGTTCATCTCGATTCAGCAGAACTTCGAGAAAGTTCATTGCGAACGAGGTTTACTTATATAACAGTTTATATAGGAACTACTTGATTACATTTATGGATGTACTGAGCTATTGACTTTAGAGAGATTATACCTTATTCACTGTACACAAAGCGCAATTCGCCAAATATTCTTTTAATTACAATTTTCTTCGATAATAAATATGAACTTTTTCTTCTGAAAATGATCATTTGTCGCAATTTTTCTCAATTTTTACCTACTTTTTACCTACCGTTTCGTCTTAATCTTTTAAGAATCAGTTTCTTTCAATCGTTAATTATTGAAAATCTGAAGATGTCTTGGTACGTTAAGAGAAACTGGATTCCATTGGTTGAAGAAATTGCGTAGAAGAATATTTGGCGCAGATTTAGGATACGAGGAACGAGACTCACTCCTGTTTCTCGTTGTTTTGCGCTATGTTGATTATGGCACTGAGAGGTATGACCTCGGTGCTTTGCCGAACATTATTATTGTTGGACATGGTATGATTCGACCTCGTGTAATTCCGAAATCTCTGTTTGAGCGGATCCGAGATACCCGTGACGTATCCGCTTTTATGGACGCAGGTCCCACCGTTGTGGGAACATCGGAAAGTACGTCTGAACTCCTTGCGAAACTTTCCTGCAAAAAAAAAAACGTACACGTATCGTGTAATCATCATTTGAGTTTCAGATCGAGATATCTACCTTTGTATAACGTAAAAGAAAAGTGCGACATAGATGAAAAATATAAAAATTATGCGAAGCATTAAATTGTGATCATTTGCTTTAAAAGAAAATATAATAAGATTTGTGATCTTTGACTTTGTACAATACATTAAATTTAAATGCTGCGGAATTTTCTTAGCATACAGGACATTGCAGTCAATAGATAAGCGTGAGAAAAATGAAATGTAAAAGGCTTATGCGGTAAAAATTTGACACTGTACATTCCAATATCTACAATATCTACAGTCTTATGCTATTCAGGATTTTAATTTTACATAATGGTGTGAATTATTAAATATTATATTTTACGAAAAGATTGAATGGAAGGGAATAAAATATAATCGAGAATTTTTAAGGTAATTGCTAACTTCGAAGATTAGACATACTTAATTTAATTTTACTTAGTATATATTTTACTTAGTATATATTTACTTATTTTTGGCAACGTTTCACTTGACGCTCGTAAAACTCTTTAAATCATTTTATTTTTATTGTTTATCTAATATTAAACGAGGACAAATGATGCTCGCGAGCATTGTAAGCGTCGAATGGAACGCATCCTTATTGAGAAGAAATTACAGCGATTGTTTATTTGAAATAACAATTTTTCGATATTTCAAATTTCGTTCGTAAACTAATCGACTGCTGCGATTGGTCCACCGTTGCGTTGCAATCGCTCTGACAGATCCGATCACCGTGATTGGCTCGCGCATCGATTGCAGTATCGAAAGTACGATATTGCGATTCTCGAAGTCGGTTTGCGCGGTCAAAAGTCCTGGAAGCCTGCAACCTGTAACGTATCGTAGCGCGTTCGAATCTCTCCGTCTTTCCATTTCTCGTTAATTTTCATCGTTTGAAAGTGAGTTTTGTGCGCCAGGAACTGTCGGAGATGTCGCGCACGAAATTTATTATAAGGTAAGCGCCGTGTTCTATCGCTATTTCACACGATCATTATGATTTTGTTATCGGCGGCGATTTTGTTATTCTTACTTACTTGATACTTGGCGAGGACAGACGGGAGCTCCGTTTTTGTCTGTTTTCTCTCTAAAGTGAATCGAAGTACATCGAAAAGATAATGTGATGTACGACTGCTTTCAGCATGTTTTGCCTGTCATTAGGCCTGTTCTTTTTTGGCTGAATTTTTGCACCAGTTCATTTTCCTTCCTCTTCTTTCCTCTTCTTTCCTCCTGGATAGAAAAGGAAGAAAGATAAACTAGTACAAAAGTTCAGCCAAAAAGAATAGGCCTATTGTTTCATAATTAGCCTGCTTGAATTACATCTTCTTTTCTTCGTTTCTTCTCTTTTTGCAGAGAATCTCACGTGGAGATATGATGGAAAAGAATATCGGTGATGACTGATCACGAACAGGAAATTGGCATTCAGCCATTCCAGGTAATTTGAATTTGAATCTTGATCCTTTCTGTCCTAATCGTAGAAATTCCAATTTTTTTATTCCAACACTATTTAATATGAATTTAAGCTTTGTGTCCACAATGTTAAAAGTCGCTCTGAAATTTCGATCAGAAAATAAAATCATTTGAATAACCATCACAATGCGATTGATCAATTCTTTTTCCGTTTGAGATTGATTTTTAGTATTGTGAACATAAGATTTTAGTGGCTTAAAAAAAGCCAATATCAGAAATTACGCATTGGAGATTAAATTCAGCTAATCAAAACGGAAATAAAATAAAATAAAATAATTTATTATTTTATTGATATTAATACTATTATTATTAACATTAATTATTATTTTATTATTTAAATTATTCTTAAAATTCTATTAAAATTTAATTTATTTGATTGATCGAACTCTAATTTTTAGTTCGCTACCTCAATTTGCAGCGCTCGATGCGGTCTTAATGTGCGCCATTGTGCACCCGAATTCGCGTTAGATTTATTCATGTTGCTTGTAAAAATATTTGCACTTGAAGCCTGTTGATTGGCTGTAGGATAGAAAAATTCCCGAATTTTTCTGTTCTATAATTAGTCAACAGTGCTTAAAAAATTCGTCGTACGACACATGAAGTGTTGGTTTTCAGTAAGTAACAAACGACATTTCGGTTATTGAAGAGAGAAAGCGAAGATTCTGAGTGCAAAAAGTGCAAGCAACGCGGGAGATGCAACGAAATTACTACGCCGCGATTGGCCCATTTCAATACCCGCGAAACTTGCTACGTCACGCGCTCCCGCTGTCGCGATTGGTCCGCCACTTCGATACTTCAATCATTTCAAATCGCCGCCAGTTTTGGGAGACGCCACGACGGTTCGCGAAGTCGCGTTCGAATCGCTCGGTATTTCTCGCGTAGTTTTGCTTTGTCAAGAGTGAATCTCGCGTGTGATGTGAAGATCGAATTGTTCGAAATATGCGTATGAAATTCATTATTACTTGAGTGTCGTACACGATCGCCAATTTCGCGACTTCGGTACTTATTGACGCTCCTCTGCGTTTCGATTATTACGATTCGGTGGGGAGGAATTGGAGTCGATTGGAATCATTCTCTGTACTAATTATTGATTTAGCTTCTCGCCGAGGTGCATCGGAAGCGTGATTGCCGCTAGGTAATTATTATGTTCGTAACCTAACTACATTGATTTCATCTTTTTATAATTTTTGATCTAAATAAATATTTCGAACTTCACGTATGCGTAAGATGGCGGCTCTGTTCACAATTCGTACCAGTCGCGTCTCTTTTAGACTTATTCTAATGACGCCCGATGCCGCTGTATACTCGATTTTAATTGAAGTCTGATTTTTCATCGGGATCATAAGGTCACGAAATATTCATCCGTTTTTAATATTTCGCGAGAGAGGGAGGGAAGGGGGAGGGGAGGGAGAGAGAGAGAGAGAGAGAGAGAGAGAGAGAGAGAGAGAGAGAGAGAGAGAGAGAGAGAGAGAGAGAATATCACCTTCGAAGATTTCGAATTTTCAGAGCGATTTTGATTCAATTGAGCGTGAAATCCGTAAATCACAGATAACTTCTTTAGTTTAGTTTTTCTTAAATTTCGTTAGGTTCATGAACATGATGCGAATGCTACGTGCGGTTATCATTACATACAGATATCATTTGATATAAAATTACATCAGGGAGTTGCTGAATGCGGACACAAAATTTTTGACGTTAATTGAATCTGTTCTATTAATGCAAAATTAACTTTAATCTTGGTTCAATTCTTTGTTTTATTTAATGCCCGTTTCTATCATCGTAGTTTGATTTTAGTCTCGATTCAATTAACTCATAATTTTTTTCCAGCCCTAAGAATTAGAAAAAGATAAAGAGTAAGTTAACTGAGATTAAAGTTAATCTTATATTGATGGAATCGGCTCTTACGTTTGTGGCACGTTTCTATTAATATAGATTAACTTTAATCTCAGTTCAATTTATTCTTTATCTTTTTCTAATTTTCAGAACTGGAAAACAATGAAGAGTTAGTTGAATGTTAGCTGAGATTAAAAAATTATACTATATTAATAGAAATGGATCTTTGCTATCAATGTAGAATAACATTAATTTCAGTTTAACTTACTTTTTATTTAGTTGTGTGTGTGTGTGTGTGTTCTAAAGATCGGAAAAAGATAAAAAGTAAATTAAACCGAGATTAAAGTTAATCCTACTCTTTGTAATACTTTGATAGAAATGGATATTAATCAATTTTTATGATTGCTTCTATCGAATTCTATTTGTATCTACTTAAAAAAGCTTTGTTTGATTTTATCAGTAGATGTTCTATCAGTAGCTGGATAAGCCTCCGGGTATTAGGAGATTTGGAATCAGTTCTCTCGATCTTCTGAAGAAGTTTGAAAAGTTAACTTCGATATCGACGACCATTGGCTTCTGTATTCAGAGTATCGCTTTCAGAAACTCGTTTCCATGTATTTCAATTAATCCCTTGTTAGATATGCTCAACATGTCCGTTATTCGTTCACACACATCAATTCTACTAACAGTTCCTTCAAAGGCATTTTGAATTTGATTATTTTTTGTATTAAATTATCACTATTCGTTTTCGTCACACTTTCGATATTCACACTTTCGATTTGTAACGTTTTCCTTTCTTTCAAAAATGAACATTTCATGCGAAACACGATAATTTTGGAACGTAATAATTATTAGATTCAGAGTCATTTTTCGCGATTGCTATCGTTTAAGAGTAAATCTCTTGCACGTGGAAAGACGTGCGTCTCTTTCAAAGTATCAACTATTTGTTTGACAAATTATATAATTGTGTATTGTATACATATTTGATAATTACACAATCGCTAATATAAAATGTTAATATCATGATTTCAGTATCAGTTATCCGGAATCGATTGAAATTCTCTCGTAGTTATTAAATATTTCATTAAATAAATACAGGGAAAGCATAATCGACGCACGATTATCCTCTAATAAATCAACAATCTGCTGTGTCAATTATTTTCTGCATTCTCGTTACTAAAAAAATATTTTCAAAGCGCCCCTGTCTATTATATATTAATTATATGTCCGATCTAATAAGCATAATCTAAGTCTAACAATAAATATAAAAAGGATAAATCTACTAAAGCTTCATATTTGAAAATGGCACATTAAATAAAATGTTTATTTTGTCACAACAACATCTATAGCTCTCAACTCATTCAAATAATAAAATTAAAAGAGTAAATATCCGCGCTATAATTAGTGCGCTGTAATTCTAAACGTTGCATTACAGCACACTAATTCCCACGGTTATTTATTCTCATTTGCCTAGTTTTAATTTTATTGTTTATTTTGCAACTATTGGAAGTTTTCTTCCTCTAGATCTACTTGTGTAATCTAATTGTCCATAACATTTTAACAGCGTCTCTCTACACAAGCATTATTTCAATAGATACAATGCAATAAATAATAAAGTCCGTACTGCGTATAAATCTAAAACGTTATTCTACCTTCAATACTCTTTACTGATTCAGATTTCCTAGTTCCTCCTCCATCCTCCTCTATTCTAGTAGAATCTCATTAAGCTTTAGCAATGGGATGAAGTTAATAATAAATTCGATGTCCATAAGGCGAGGTGGTTGGAAAGGATTAACTACTGTATGTATGTACTACGGCTCACCATTATTATGGCCTAAGCACGATCGGTTTAATGAGTGTCGATATTTGAGCCCGTTCTCATCCCACCGTTAAACGCCGTCTCGGCTATGATATTCGCTTGCATGTCAGGTATGAGGTCGAGATGTATTTTTGTCGATTTCCACGGTACTCGCTTCGCCACGCGTCAAAATGGTCGATTTTGCAAGCTCATACGGTACCCTCTCGTGTACTCGTCGCTACTCAGCGGCAGATTCCGACGTATCGTCGGCAGCGTCATCGCCCTTTCCTTGCTCGGCGTACCGCACTCCCGAAAACTACGGCGGAACTCCCGCCGGAACTTACCTGTAAAGTAGAGCACCGAATGATTTCCGAGTGTCTTTTTAACGCGCATTGCAGATTCTCTAGCGAGGATTCTCCTAATGCGGTGGCCTTGCTTAAATCTCGAGTTTTACGTGTCCACGCATTTAATCCTTGTATTTTGTAAACCGTCGCCTAGGGTCCACTAAATCCGTGTTTGCGTTTCTATTTTCTTCTCTTTTTCTTTTCTAATCCTCCGAGTTCTTCCAACACACTCCCGAAAATTTTTATGTAAATAATGGTTATACCGTATACAATATAAAATACTTTAATAACTTTTTTTCTGGAGATTAATACGAGTCGAAAATCCTAATTGAAAAATGTTAAGATTACTAATTTCTAAGTTATTCTTTTTTTAGCAACATTATCGCATAAAATGAAATTTATTTTTTTCTATTAAAGTATATTAAAGTTTAAAGAATAAAATTTATTTTCGTGAATTTTTTGCATCTTGATAATGTTTAATTTTAATAAATTAAGAAAAAATAAATTATATTTTTATTGCGATATCATTTTTTACTTTCTTGAGTTAAAATTTCACTTTAATCTTATTTTTTCAGAGGATGGAGTCCCCATATATGAGGAAACATGAAAGAAGATTGAACGAGGAATTACGTGGTAAACAAATGGATCTTAAAGTCAACAGTAACATTGGATCAAGATTTGTAATGTGTGCACGAGCCAATGATCTTAAGAGGATTATACACATAATTCGGATTACTTCACGGATTACTTTTTCCGGAAAAATACGCAAAGAAAAGTAATAATAATTTTGTACTTACATTAATAAGACCCAATTGCACCAGCGTTACTTTGACTTTAAGCAAGACTTAAACTCTGTCTCTGTTTCTCTTTCGCTTTAAAACGAGATAGAGTTTTTAAGTTTTGTTTAAAGTCAAAATAACGTTGGTGCAATTGGGTCTAAGTCGACAAAACGAAATGCAAAACGATAGTAATCTTTTGTTCAATTTGAAACGCGAAAGATAGAATATTCAATATATATATATATATATATATATATATATATATATATATAAAATATATATATATATAATATATATATATATATTTTATTCCGAGAATCGTATTTCAATTAGATTCTCTTGTAAATACCGGTCTGTTACGCGTATACTTGACGCGAGACATCTCTCTTGTGTGTATTTCTCGTGATAATACTTTAGAAATATAATCAAATATATCAGACTATAAGAGCATTAACATAGCGCAGAAATTGTTGCGCAAATTTCAATATAATTGTGTGTTGTGTGACTAATAATGTCTACATAAAATATAAATATAATTATACAATATAATTATAATTGTCTGTACCATCTTATTCGAATGTTTCGGTTTTCTTCAAACCATCATCAGTGAATCCATAAATGCTATCGTAGATGTTTTAACAATAATCTTGTGACAATGTTGAATTTCAAATTTATGTAACATTGAGAATGAACATTTCTCTACTTTCTGATTGAAAATAGCCGTAATTTGTCTCTTCGTTAAAAAACCAAGTGACTCACCTCATTCTCCACAAATTCGTTATTCCAAATATAAGAAGTCAATTTATACAAAGGAACGGTAACAAGAAATATTAGTTTAACATTATATGATAATAAAATTGTAACATATGTTATCCCAAGAGAGAATCTGACAAGTAATAACGGAATTTAATATACGGCTTATGACTGTGTCACAGAAATATTGGTACGCGTGCTAGCCAATATTTCCGTGACGTACAATTCACGTAAAATATTTAAAATATTTAATATTTTAAAAATAAATATTTTATTATTTTTATATAAATCATGCGAGACACATAAAAGAGAAGTGCTTTGCGTTAAATATACTCAAATCTCGATGTTTGTCTTCTTTTTTGATTACTGATGTTCATTTCTGACAAAAGAAACGAACGTCACTAATCAAACGTTTGAAGAGTGAAAAAGAAAAGAAAAGACCGTTACGTAGACAAAATCGGTGCGTAGTAAACATGCTCGCCGTGCTGCGTCAGGCAAACAAGGTCAGACAGTCGTCGCGCTATGCGGCACTATCATTCGAACGCCAGAGCTCAAGTGAAGGGGTAGTAGCGCAAGTCGCTCCGCGTGTTTTTACATTGCTCGTCGGAATTACATTGCGGCAGATATTAAGAGCCGCGATTATTCTCTGCGTGATTTCTTAATTTCTTCGATTTCTGATTTCGTTAAATCGAGATTGATTATCAGCGACGAAATAAGAGAGAGGCAATTGTAATTATTTCATAATATTCGACGATTACTTCTTTATAACGACTTCTTTGTAACTTAAATGAATACATCGTCAAGCTTTGAATTTTTCGCGAATGTAAGTGTTTTAGATACTTAATGCGTTTGTTAGGTACTTAACGAATTGAGAGTACTATACACGAATCTTGAAGTAATTCGAGAAACAGAGAACTGCGCCATATATCATCATTTTATGAATAAATAATTGAGACCGCAATTAGGAACGTAATACATGGTGTGATATTTCGGCGTATAATATTTCTCCTGAAAATACGCAATAGCTAGCACGCGATATTCAGCGTTTGCCATTTGTGGTATAGATATACGATACGTATATATTTATTCAAGATCGCTTTGCCGTTATCATTTGTAAGGTGATATTTGAAGTAGGTAGCAACTCGAGTGGGTTGTTCATTTTCGAAATGCCATTGCGAGAATTATCACGAGACGCAAAATGCGACCATGCGTTATGATGATTATTGATATTCTCAGCCATTGTAGTCACGAACAAACTCCTACAACTAACTTTTAAAACGTAGAAATTTATCCACATTGAAATTTATTACATGGATGCTCGGCGAAGCTTCTGTTTTCTCGAACATTTCATTTCGCAAAGATACATATTTACCTTTTATTTTAATTCATATCTATTTACGTTCGGAACTTTCTGTTAATATAAGATAATAATTCACATAAGAGGTGAATTACATTATTATATTTGACGTTGTTATTATTATATATACGGGAAATACATGAAAATGGATAGGAGCAACAGGTACATCGCTGAAAATTGACCGCGCGCTAATTTTCGCGAATTCCCTCTGCGGTACGAAATTCGTTTATTGTATTAATTTGTGAGACGTTACGAATATCGAATGTTTGTAGTTTTACGCGATCATACGATTTTTGCAATCATTTTTTCGCAATATAAGCGTGCGTGAAATAAAAATTAGGAGTGCAATAAAAATTAATTGTGTTCATGCAGGTGTTGTGAATGAGTGCAACGAACTCTGACAATCTGTGAAGAGGAGGTCTAGGAGGCATCGGGTGACGGCGGAGCAACCTTGAGGTGAGTTATTTCTTTTTTATATATGTACTATTTTAATTGTATAGCATTCTTTATTATTTTTTTTATCTTTTTTAGATTTAAATGAAAATTATAAAACAAAGAGACTTTTATTTGCAAAATTATGAAATATGCTTAATGATAAAAAGATTAAAAAATTATATAATTATTTTAAATATTTTTAAAAAATGTGAATATATAAAATTTAACAAGCAAAATAATTATTTTTTTTTAAGAATGTTAATTATTTTGAATACTTTTAAATTTTTTCTTATATTTATGTGTTATAGATTAATTTTGCTGTTAACTTCGCTGTTGCGCATCATATTCGTGAGTAAAGAATCAACTTTTTAATTGAAGTAATTTAGTTTGTGAAAATTATACTAAAACATATAATGAGCTAGGAACATAAGAATATATATTACAAATTAATGTAATTACTAGTGAATATTCTTATTGTGAATATAAAAACAATATTTAAATAAGATCTAAAATGATATTTTAATAAACCAGAGAATCGATCATTTTTATCACATCTCTATATCTGCTATTCTCAATTTTTTATATAACACCATCTATTAATATAATGTATCTTTCTTATTTTTTTACATAAATGTCACATTAATATTAAAATATGAACGCAACTCCGCTACTGCATAAAATAATAGATAACTTTTTATCTTGCTTTGAAATTTATTTTAATTTTGAATAAATCGGTGAATATTGTTATTTATTTATATAAATAGTTTGAATTCACGATAAATTTTTCATGGTTATCATTTTTGAAAAAATTAAAAATATTAAAAAAAAGAAAGAAAAAAAGAATATTATTGATAGATGGAACATCTCTCTATTGCTTTAAAATGGATGAACAAATTATAATTAATATTAAGTATGGAATATGCATAATTTGCTAATCGTCGATTTATTGTCGATTTGAGTGAGGGAGATTTTTGCAAAACATTATCTTTAAATCCAATAAAGATATATGTATATTAAATATTCTATTTATAAGAAAAGGTTTGCAAAAAAATGAAAATGATAATTAAGAACACTACAGATATGATATAGATATTAATAATGTTATTTAGACTATTTTAAATAATGTCACATATTTTTTTGTTTGATTATATTACGATTATTTATGAAAACATTCTCTGTTAAATCTATATTCTGTTAAATTTAATTTAATGTGAGTCGCCACTGCTTCTACTCAATCATATTGTTATTTTATGCTAAAACAATGGTTACATTTGACACTATGTAAAATGACACGATATAGTGTCAAATTTAATTATCGTTTTAATAAAAAATAATGATATATTTACTAGGAGCAGTGGCGATTTGTATTAAGTTAATTTTATACTACAGATTTAACAAATTTTTTTGATTGAAAAAAATAAAAAGTAAAAAAGAGAAAAAAGAAAAATTATAATAAGTAAAATTATCCGACATTTTTTTTAGAACATAAAACTAATTATAATAATTATAATTATTTTAATTATTTTTTATGTTTTACAATAAAGATTAATTTTATAAAATACGGTAGGGAAACATTGTTCATTTTAGATACGTTGTTTCAATTCTTCTTTTTTTTTCGGAATTTTTAATAACTTTCAAAGTTTGTCTTTCTATATTTTGTTTTTCTATATTTTTTTGCAAAGAAAAATGTTATAAAAAATGAAGAAGAATCTTTCTCCAAGAGAGAGAGAGAGAGAGAAAGAGAGAGAGAGGGGGGGAGGGAGGGAGGGGGAGAGAGAGAGAGAGAGAGAGAGAGAGAGAGAGAGAGAGAGAGAGAGAAAGAATCTTTTCAATATATTATTAAAGTATGAATAAAAAGATAGATAATATTTTTATATTCTATTTTTAATTTACACATATTTTTTGAACATAGTATTATAAACAGTATATAGTTTATTTGAAAAAAGAAATAATATGCTAACGATTATTAATAAATATTAAGTTTTATATCATATGCACCAATTTTATTCTAATTTTTCCTAATCTGTCCATTCATATTTATTAATAATTTTTTATTATTTAAAATAAAATAAACAATGTCCAATAAATATTTTTTTTTACAAAACAGAAGAATATTTTAAGAAAATTTGTTTATAGAGCAAGAATTATTTCAGTTATATTAAAGTACTTGGTATATTAACATAGTTTTTATTTTTTTTTATCATGTCAGAAAGAAATTTTATATGGTATTGACAATATAATAACGAGACAAACACATTACATTGAAACAAACTAAAACAAAGACGTATATTGAAAAACATGAGATCTTTCTGGTAGCAATATCAATTGCGCGAAAAATGTTCTGTTATTCCGGATTTTATGTTACCTCTTGTTGAATGTACATATTGAATTTTAGACGTTACAGCGAGTAACTAATTTAGCATTTTTTATTTCATGAATCTTTTTGTTTATAATACTATTGTATCAGTACTTTTCTTTATTACATTAATGTATAATATCGTCACTGAACTATGAACGAATCTGTAATTTAAAAAATTAACCGAATTGCGAAAAAAATTGATGGTACAATGACGCGAAAACGGAAGGCTTTCTTCCAAAGAACGAAACTATAATTGGAATCTAGGTGCGGAAACGAGCTTCAAATACGATATGAATGAACAAGAAAAAGATTTTCTAGAGCTCGATTTGTAAGGGATTAATATACGAAATGGGAGACCCTTACAAAGATACGAAGTGGATCGAATTATCGCCTTGCGAGATTGGACAAAACCGAAATCCGCGACTTATAATTGGAAAGCAATCCGTAGAAAACCTCGTCGAATTGTTTCAGCGAGGAGATTGTGATCGTTCACAGATTATATGCGAATGTTTACATTCTTCTCGATGGAACAATCCCAATCTCATCTTTTGGGAAGCAGTATAAAGAAAAAACTGATTTCCTCAAACAGGGCTAGAAGAGCCAGAAATTTAAGAGGCGGCCAACGAAGCGTCAGAGTTATCCAGACTCTCCAGGAAAGAGGTGTAAAAGACGCAATGTCATCCACAGAATCGCGATTTCGTGACGAAACAATTTTTTCTAGTATTTTCGTTTCTTAAGGGAAATAAAGGTTAATCGATGTAAATTAATTATTCATTGTAAATAATGGAAATAGTACTTACAATAGTATTTAATTTTGTTTCTAGAATCTAAAATACGGGAATTTATTTTATAACATAAAATTTGAAAGTAGAAAAAATGCATTTTGATAAAAAAAAAATTAAATTTTGTTTTTGTACAATATTTAGCAAATCATATTTTAAATTTAATGTTTATTTTATAAAGTTAATTTTGCAAGAATATCAATCATACAATATTTAATATTTTGAAATGTTTTAAAATACTAATGTTAGATTTATATAAAAATATAAGAGACAAATATTAATATATCGTGATATATAGTATTGTAAATATAAAAAAATGAAGAGTGACAAAGTGAGACGTGACAAAAATGATCGATTCCCAGGCACGATTTACTAAAACAATTTCATATTTTATTTAAATATTATTTTTATATTTTCAATAAAAATATTTGATGTTTGATTGCCTTCGAATAATTATAAGTGATTATTGATAGATAATTTATGATTATTACTATTAATTATTGTGACATGACAATCAGTTGAGTAGAAATTATTGTGACATGAAAATGGCACATGACAAGTTGATATGCGCATAGCTTATAGATTTCAACAGGTTTATGTCAGGATCATCTACTTTAATTAATCTCCAGGAGATGCTATTAAAATATGGTACAATGATTGCACGATACTTCGCGCATACAACATGTAAATTACGATAACGTTTTAATCAGTTTTGCACACATATTCTCGCTGAAACGTATACAGATTTAATGGACCTGTCTGATACAGATAAAGGATTAATATAATCTTCGAATTTAGTTAAGATGATAATAAGCTTAATGTAAGTAAAATTAAATCGTTAATCTTCGAAATTGGGAATAAAATGTCAAGCTTTATAACTGCAGAGAAAAAAATTACATAATTTTTTTAAATTATTTTTCGCCTCCAAAAAATAATTAATAAACTAGAAATAGAAATATTAGAAATATTTGGCCTTTTTCCAAAAAGCCTCTTTCTCATTAAAAGATTCAAATTTGTTGATTGTGATTAATTTAAAAATTTGATTTTCAAGATACTTCTGTTTGATAAAGCATTGAGAAAACTCGTTTTCACGTTGCGTTCGTTATGATTTGCGCAAGTTCATTTAAAATCCGGCCGGAATCGTCTTAATCTTTTTACGAAAACAAAAAAAAAGTGAAATGAAAATTTTGGCAGCCGTTGCCGCGGGAGTTAATTCAGCGTGAAGAACAGACCAGTTTCGCGCTGTGAATAAGCAGCAACAACAGTAGAGGAATATTGCGTACCTCGGACGTGTCATGCATTTTAATAGAAGTCACTTCGTACATTCGGTAATCTTGTATACGGAACTCCGTATCCGGAAAATGTTACCGCATATATCCATATACGCGGAATATTCCAGAATAAATCCGACTGGATCGGAGATTTTTTTCAACATGACGGCGTTCGAGAGACGTAAACTCGTATTCAGAATGCTCTTTTATCGATAAATATGCGCTTTTATGTTTGCAACTCTATAGTATATGTAACATGAACTACATGTTAAATACGTGCTAACATCGTAAAAGCGCATTCTGAATACAGACCGTAACGTTGGGCATTGTGCATTAAAAGCGACGTGTCAATATTCGCGATTTCTTACCACTCATAAAATTATAGATGACAGGATTCACTGCGCTGTTGAAGTAACAAAGCCAATGGGCAATTAGGCTAATGGCGATCGTCCATTGATTCGACGGTAACGCCATAGTACATCTAAAACAAATTTATATTGATAATATATATCTTATATTTATAATAACGTAATATAAATGGAAAAATAAGAAGTCCTTTCCAGTACGCAGTATGGATGCAGGCGGAAGAAAGTTTCTTAGACAAGATCAAGTTTATAAAATGAAACAAAATTGAACTTAAGAAAAGTCTCTAAAGATTAAATCACAAAAAAATTAATAATAATGCTAATGAGAGCTAACACAAGTTAGTCATATATTATATAATAAAACGTATATATGTGTTTTATTACATATAATTGATTGTGTTGGCTCTTATTGATATTATTATTAATTTTCTTTGTGATTTATAAAATTGTTAATTAATAAGCTGAAACGAATTCTCAACACTTAATTAGTAGACTAGATATTAAACAATTATAAATCAATGTTAATAATACAATAAAATAATTTACAGCAAAAACGATATAACAAATTCGATATAGTTCGAAAGAAATTGATTTGAAAATACCTTCTCAGTCATGAAAGATATCGCAAAATTATTGCAAATATTAAATATTAGACAAGGCAAAATGTAAATTTTATTTATAGGTTTTATATAGGTGATATTAATTATAAAGTGATAACACAATATAAATTATTTATATCGAATATTAAATTAAATAATGAGCGAAGATTGTTTCGTTATTATGTTCAGATTATTTTTACATACAAAACGACAGCATTGATATGTTGTTATATTTAATGCATTTAATAATTTTGCATTCAGTTTTATTATTGTTTTTTCTTATTTCTCAAAATGAAATAACATTCAGTTCAACTCATTTATGCCTAATATTATTTTTCTTTTCTTTGTATAAGAAGAATAAGATCTTTTCATTCTGGTATAACGGAAGTTTGAGAATTTATCACTAGATGGCCATTATTTGAAGGATTATTCTTCGGTTCGGTTTTTAGAAGATAATCGCGACATTTTTATTAACGACACATAGAATGTTTTATGTCTAAATAAATATTTCATAAAAATGTGTTATATTTGATCGCGGTAGAGTCGCTTAAGTCATTCGAAACATCAAAGAAATAATTCGTTAATTTCTCGCATGCGCTCCGATATTGACAGATTCTGTTTATATAGCGATTAGAAGACGATAACTTTCGGAAGCGTGTGTGGGATGGCACAACTAAGCATTGATCGTTACGTAGATCATCACTATGTAGCAGATCTGCTCAGTTTGTGTTATCATTAATTATCGAGCTTTCAGATCATCCGATAAGCTTCTTGATTTTCCAGACTCCCGATTGCGCATATGCAACTTTGTTTTAAAATCACAGATTTGCATGCCTGCACGGTTGAGTCATTCCTCAAAGTACCGCGATTTCCAAATTTGGGGGGTAATCGATTTGGTCAGAGGTAATTTGTCGCTTCCACATGCAGGCACTGCTGATGGCGGTACGCCATCTTTTTTGTTCTTAGAATTTTTTGCAACTAGGGATTTTTTTCCCTAATTTTCATATATTAAATTTTTTGATTAATTTAAAATCACTTTTTAATTAAAAAAATCAGATTGAATTAAGCTATTATATAAGCGATCAAGAATAGAAAGTAAAAAAAGAACTTGTTTCGCATTTAATAGATTTATTTTAATAGATTGGTAATATACATACTGAAAACTGGAACGAAAATAATATTTTCTCCATAAAATTGATTTTAAATTGTCAATTTATAAGTGAAAAATGACATTACTTTGGAAGAAGATTCGTATAGATTATCTGCGATAAAAGAACATGGAAGGCTAACCAAGTATGGCACGAAAATAATTTGCGATATATTGGAGAAATAGTCTTGGTGAAACATCCGTGTTCCAGAAAATTGGAAATGTTATAAGTTCTCGATTGTCATACATATATTTTATTTCCACTCATTTTTGTCACAATTATTCGTATCAGATTTAAACAGAATTTCATGAGATTAAATACACTCAAAATGTTTCAAAAGCAACGGATGCGATAATTATCTTTTGATTTTTAACGCTTAATTTAATTTAACGTTCGTAATATAGCATTTAATTTAATGATAACGTTTTGTAGATTTAATAAAATTGATGGAATGGAATATATTACACCTACTGAGTTTACTGTTTAAAGTCTGTCGTTTTATATAAAAATATTCTTAACATAATATTAATACAGTTTTCACTTTGTCAGGTGCTGTCGATCATTCGACAGTGATATCAAAGTTTAATGAGTATAAAGTATTTGATTTCAACATTTGAAATATTTCTGCATTAACGAAAATTACATGCAATATATTAAACATTGTTACCATAATGTGCTATGCAGAACACAATATCGTGAGACACACCTTAAAATAGAGAGCAAGTGTACAGGAAAGAAACATATCGCGAATGTGATGACTACGGCGACTAACATCTTCGCCGCTTTCCGTCGAGATCTTAGTTGACCCTCCGGGTTTCCACCTCCCGACAATGGAATCTCAGTTGAACGACAGATTCTGGTAGACACTAAAAATTATTATAAACTGATTAATTCATTGATTTTATTTTTAACAAATCGAAATAAGGTACGGCATTTTGTTATGAAAGACGACGTTTTCCTAGGATTATCTTTTTGTTTCGATAAGAAATATTCGATTGAAGCTGTCTAGAAGTTTAATTAAATATTTTAATAATATACGGTACATGCAATTATTTTCAATGTAAATGTTGTCAATATTGTATTTATTTTTTAACAGTGTTTTGATTAATTTTAAAATAAATTTTTTTAGTGAAACAAATTGACAAAGATTTATTGAGAATTCTTGCTCGAAATAAAAAAGTAAAATAAAGACTATTATATAACATTAAAGTATAACATATAAGTTGATCTACTTTATTAATCTTTATGCAATATAAATTTTTTTAATTTATAACTATTAAATTTCTAATTCTATAACTATATATTATGTTATTACATTTTATTTCGTTTTAATTTATTTTTTTCTATAAAATTCGTTTGGAAACACATGACGCGTATCGACAAGTCATTTTCGGATAATTCAGACTGTTTTATTTCAAAAGGGGATTGCAAAATAAGCAGCTTGTATTATAATCTAGGGATATAGTTTCAATTTCAGTTATGAATTGGTTTTATTATCATTATAGATAGTGACGAGTATGAAATCTGAGTATTGAATCTAGAAAGGAAATTTTTATTTAGACATCTCATTTATCGTATATGAAACTTTGTAGATCTTTTTAATGAATCATTTTGAAAATATACATATATATATATATATAAATTGATATATGTACAGTAAATAAAATATTATTATCAGATTTCTCCCTCATAATTTTCGATGGAATGTTAGATAGATTTTTACGTAGGGCTTGTTCTTTACTGTTTGATCGAAACAAATATTTCTTTCTATATACTTTTTCATAACTGTTATATAAACAACCGATATTTCATGCTCTGTTAAATGACTTATTTTATATGTTCTAATGGTACACAAGAAAAGGATAAAAAAAAGAAAAAAGATAAATTTTTTACTTTTTCTATTTACAATAGGATTCATGTTCTCCGGAGAATTTTACAAGCGTACTAGAGATTCATGTTCTCAAGAGAATTTTTCAATCTCAAGACATATGTTCCACATTGGTACTTGTGGAAAGGTTAAGCTGTTTCGAGTACAATAGATTGTTATTATTTAGAGAAGTTCTCAATGAAAGGAAGCGAAATCAAATGAAATAATAAATATGAAAAATAGCATTGTGCCATTTAAAATCGATTAGATAATTAATGGGTACAATTATTAAAATGGAATCTTCCTTACAATTATGTCCTGGAATATCGCTTTTCCAAAGAACGCGTACAATCTGCCAGTACGCGACGCTCATGAAAAGCAATGGCATCGTATACAAAAAGATCAGCTTGACAATCGTGAAAGTAGTTTGACTTTCTTGACTCCACGCACAGACACATTGCGTGAATAATATAGTCTGCACTCGACTGTTCGACGGCACCGTGTGCAACACCAATAGTTCTGGAATATCTAATCAAGAGAGACACGTAGAATATTGATAATATTATACTTGTGTTCCACTTGCGAGCAAATTTTCTTGGGAAATCTCTAAGAAAAAATTAATGGGGCAAATACATTGATTTTATATTACTGAATCCTAAATATAAAATTTATAACACTTAACAATTAAATAATGTTTAAATATTTAAGAAATAACATTCAAATTTTACGAAATAAAATATATAGCATCTTCCATTAGACTTTTTATTATAGTGTCAGAAGTTATAACGTAAACATATAGTAAATATTCTGTAAATATAGTAAATATTTTTTGTAAATAACATGTTCTGTAATTTTCATATGAAATTTCTCAAGCAAGAACATTTGATCCATATAACAAACTTCCAACTTAAAAATGGAAAACTTTTTGCGAATTAAACTTTACATGTACGAAATAAATAGCAGTATCGTTCACTTTTCATTGTTTCCAGGCAGACTAAAATTATATTTATTGATGAATTAAAATACAACACTTGATATACATGTCAATAATAAGATTAGTTTTCTGTTAGCTATATACATTTAAAAAATAATTAAAATAATTTTTCAGTTATTAAAAATATTTACGCATGATAATATATGCTTACCAAAAAGCAATGATATCAACCAGATCACAATGATAGCGGTTTTTGCTCGGGCTGTCGTGGATTTGAATCTCAATGGGAAACATATAGCGTACCACCGGTCGATCGATATGAAAGTCAACGTCAAAATGCTGATGCTCACCGATACTGTCTAAAATAATAATCTTTGATCAGGACAATTTATCTTGTAATTTATTTTGTAATTTATTAGAATAATATTGCAATCAAATTAAGTTTTAAATATATAAAAAAGTTGTTTACGATTCACAAATGAGATAAAAAAGATATACGAAGAAAAATGCTTTATAGTTAAAATCGATCGAAAACTGATACATGATCGAAACATTTCCAATCTTATAAATTTTTTTGTGGCTATTCCATGATACTATTTTTCTAATGTAAAATTCACATGTAACATTCAAAGGTTTTTCTTCGAAATAATTTATACAGTAATAATTCAGTAATAATTCATGTATTTACAGTATTGATAGAGGAAAGGCTCCTATTATGAAATACCGAGTTCATTTTGGGTAAATGCTAGAATACTCGTTCATTTTAAAGGGAATTTAGAAAGCTTTAAAATAACATTATGTAAAATTTAATTCAAATTTTACTTTTTTTATAAATTGAAGAATTGTAAAAAGTGAGCAAATTACAAAGCCAAAAAATGGCTCCTAATATGAGATGTTCCGAGAAATTGATAATAAAACATAAAGTACATCAATATTGCAATTAAAAAACTTTATTTAATGTTTCTAAAATACAGTGTGCGTACAAAATCAGTATGAGATGCTCTGTACCTAGATGATAGTCTTCAAGTAATTGGAATCAAGCATCGCAGAAACAGGCACTCGATGTTTATTCCGATTACCGTTTTTATTGTTGTACAATAATGTTTATATTTTAGCAACGATTTTCACTATGACATAGAAGCAAAGGTTTTTTGTATTAGAAATATTCTGGATATCTCATATTACGATTTCTACCCTTATGATTTTACGATCATCAAATCTAACTTTGTAATTAAGCAATTCAATATATCACGTATTTTTCTATTAGTACGATCTTACTCTATCATCACATGAAGAATTTATTGTCAAATATTTACTTATTAAATAATATATTTAATATTATTAATAAACAAGGTTTAAAAGCTCACCTCAATTGTGACTCAATTGAAACTTGAAGACATCCAAATTCTAAAATATTTTTTTGCAACAACTACAAGTATGATCTAATAATGAATTTTCCATTAAATAGTTTTCAATCCAAGAACAATAAATTCATGATGGAACCAATAGTGTTTATTAGTTTAGTGGAAACACCGCTATATCATATTAGGTGCCTATATCATAATAGGGGGCTTTTCTCTATCATTTAAAATTTAAATGAAAACATTCATTCATCCATTTATATCATACAATAGATAAGATTTAACATGATTGCATATCACAGTTGAGTTTCATTTAACGTACATCCAAATCAATGTAGATAGAGGAATATAGAGTAATAAAAAGGTTAATGAGATTCATTAGCAGTTTCGCAAATAGCAACGCGCATGTAATTTTCTCATTTCCGTTTGTTTCTACTCTTGTCTTTCTATCCGGCGACAAGAGAGAAACTATCTGACTGTCAATTGATTTACCAAAGAGACAGAATTCAGAACTTTGCAGCTGTTTCGTATCTGTATTTGTGACTGTAAAACACAATTAAATATCATTCTAGCACGTAATTTACAAGAAAATCTTATATACCAGAGAAATGTTTAAATCACACGCGCGTAAAATTGAGACGAATTTCCGGTACAGAGAAGTCAGAATTTAATACATTCAAAAACAAATTATTATCTAAAGGTTATATGTATATCAAACATCTTCAATAAGAAGAAATTAATTGGCTGAATATTATATGGTTGTCTTTCGAATGGACAATAAATAATTGCACAAAATTTCGCATTTTTATCGCGTTGATTTTTATTTCAAATAAAAGATGAAAGTAAGTGAATTTGAAGTCATCAAACTAAAAGTAGAAATCCATCAAATGCATTCGTTTTTATTAAATTTGAATTCGTATTTCTTGTCATCAAAAATCGTGTATTCGAGATTTGTTTGGTTTCGTTTGCCTGGCTTCGTCGTTTACGGTGCAATTCTGATTTCCTATTTCTTTAAAATCTTTCTATTTATATTTATGAAAATATCTTTATGTTTCTGTATTTATATTAGGTGTACAGACTTTAATCAGATTAAGTTGATTGATTCGTGGCAAAGATGTTTGAGAAAATAAAATTAATGAAAAGAGAAACATTTTTATTTGTATAAAATTATAATATTTTTATGTATAATGCACTACACCACACGCGTATTATTATAATAAAACTAAAAATGCTTGAAAGAAATACAGAAATACGATCACGAGACAAAAGAAACTGTATTGTATCAATGGTATTAGTAATATCTTAAAGATATAAAATTGTTTAGCATTACTAAATATTAAAAAATATATACGAAAAAATCTATTATACAACTACGTTTAAAATGACTTGAATAATACAGAAAATTTTACTTATTCTTAAAATACATGATGTTTAGCGTATAACGGTCCGCATGATTTTTCAGACACTTTCGACAGTTAAAAAAAAAGTTGAAATGTGAATATTCATCTTTTTTATACAGGCTACAACATGCGATAAAAAATTAAAAAAATGTTTTTTTCATAAAAAATTAAAGGCATCTTAAATTTTTTAAATAGCACTGTACAATTTTTTTCCATGCTGTTGTAGGGTTCTTCAAAACGAATTCAAATTACTATGGAAATGTTTATCGATGTTTTATTGATTTTATTGATACTTAATATCAAATATGCAGCATTATTTATAACAACTTGTACAAGTATTTACAATCTCTGACTAGACATAGAACATAATCTTTTAATAAAATATGCAATAAATTTAATAAAACATCAATAAAAGTGACATTTAGATAATAATTCATCTTGAAGATTCGTATAATATCATGGAAAAAAATTGTATAGTGCTGTTTTGAATTTAAGATAACTTTGATTTTTTATAAAAACAAATTTTGTAAAATTTTTTTATCGCATGTAGTAGTTTGTATAAAATAGATGAATATTCTTTACATTTCAACTTTTTGTTTTTTAACTGTCAGAAGTGTCTGAAAAATCGTGCAGACCATGGGTAAACATAAATATAAATATAAATTATATCATTATAAATTATATAAATTATATTATATTACATAGGTTATAAATAATATTTTTTTATTATGGCTCTGCGTTTGAGGAAGTTGTTACCAGTGCTATTACATTGTTCAATTCTTGTTTTACGTCTAATGAACGATAAAATGACACAATAGCGTTGATAGCGCGTTTTCCAAACACAGTCTCTTATTCTTTTGATTGATCAGTAATTGCAAGCAGAGTTCTGAATGCGAAAAACAAGCGCGGTGAATTACTAATGTTTTTTTATCTACTGTCGCACGTTACGTTATAACGAAGAAGAGCCGTATCGTTTCGCTTTTATTTTCATATCTGACACAAAACAATTTTGTGTGTGCACGGCAATGCAGCATGTTTTAATTAAACCGCAGCTATCGCTTGCTATTCGCATTCGCAAGTGTTGTATCCATCATGTGGGCGCACGTAATTCGTACGATAGTGACATTGTACACGTGGAATATAATATACGTGGCACTTGCGTGACGTGATCACGTTTCTTCGTATCAAAATAATCCCGTAATCTTTCGTAGACCGGCAACCCCGTTTGGAGTCATTCTCTTTTACTTTATAAACTGCTCGCTCAATTCTTATGAAACTGGTCTGGAGTAATTTGATATATAGTAATGTTTTAATCGAATTTGTGGTAAAAAATAAATTCAAAATGGTTGCAATATGACGGACAGGATTTAAAAAAATAATTTTAGAGAATTTTTTATGACGAAGTAATATCAAATTTTTAGTTTTGATTTATTTGAAGATCGTCAGTGATACGTAAAATTACAGTTACATTATTAATTTCTAAATTGATTTTTAAACTAATTATGAACCCTGCAACACTAAATTCTTCTTCATGAAGATTTTCCTTTTGATATTCGATTTTGTCAAACTCGGAGAAACTAAGAACCATCCCAAAATCAAGTTTCATGATAATAAAATTATTTTTTGAAATTTAGAATTCTCGTATTATAATCTAATTTTCAACAACTCCGAAAACTTCTAAAAGCCAGATCTTCCATAAGTTACTTTGTTGGAAAGCTCTTGTCCTCAAAAAGTTAATTTTATAAAAATTACTCCTAAATTTCTCTTGAAGTTCTATCCTTGTTTCAATATTGAATGAGATAAAACGAAACTTTCAGAAATTCAAATTGCGTAATTAAAATTAATTGACGTAAAGCAATTATAGTAAATAAATTTCTTTTACTCAAATAAAGAATCGAAATTTTGATAAAATGTTTGCCAATAACGAAATATACGCTGTGATTTCAAGATAAAATTCAGGAATTTTTATTTTTTAATAAAACTAAATCAAGTTTTTCTCGGTTAAAAATGATAGAGTTTCAAGTTATAAGCGATTGAAAATAAATGATTTTTCATCAAATTATATATAAAATAAAATAATGATAAAACACATTTAACTAAAAAAATGCATTTAAAAAAAATTAATATTATTGAAATTTGTTCATTTTTTAACTCTTCTGATAAAGTCGTTATTTTTTGTGCTGTAAATATAATATTATGTGTATTTACGTTGAGATATAATTTCGTATGGAAAAACGGAACGTGGCTTTTATTAAAATCGAGAAACTATCTGAATACACCTGAAATTGCAATCATAGAATTACGCGTCATGCATTAGCGAATTATGGTAATTTTTTGCACGAAAACGAGGCTTACGATAGTGTCGGAAATGTCTAAAGCGTCCTGAAAAATTCATCGTGGTCGATTGCATCGCGAGACAGACATATTGCACGTAAAATATTACCCGGAGCATATCCGGACGCTCGAGAACTGTCCACGTTCTTGATATAGCACATATGCCGCAGTATGCCATGAGTTTATACGTTAAACCGTACCGTATTTTTTGCTCTTTCTCTTCCTTTTTTTCTGTTTGTTTTCTCTGTATTTTTTTTTTATATGATAAATCGAGCTTTCATCGGCAATTCGCCGGAGTTTTTCACCGTCTGTGATGGCAGGAACTTCGATTTACCTACAATTTAAATGTCGTGAAAGAAGAATGACGCCCACGTATGTCGCATACAGGTCGATGCATACGATGCTGCAGAGAAATTATATCCCTATGAAATGAGAACGCGTCGATCACACTCGGCTGATAGTCATTCATCTATACGTAATGCAGGATACTCAAGTATTTGCTTAAAACTCGCGAAAGCAGGTTTGCTATTTGCGGAGCAATTGCGCGTAAACAATATTTTAGAAACGCCGGATTCGACAGAGTTAGGAGAACATCTGGCGGTTTTGAAATAAGTTTATGAAGTAGATTTATATTCTGAAATAAAGAAGTAATTCCTCCTCTACGAGAGGAATTATTTCTTGTCATATCTTAAGTGATATGAGTAAGTCAAACTTTATCTCTCGGATTTTCTATTTACTTAAGAACCATCGGAAATTTTCTTTCGAATTGATGCAGCTCTTATTTGCAGTATGTTATTAATTTTTAGATACATTTTGAAATAGATACACTTATTTATAATATTGAAAGAAATAGTTTGATAAGATAAGCAATATAAGACAAGCGTCCTCACGCAATGACTTGTTTCCATTCGATCGTTTTCGCTAATCTCATTATTGTAAACACGTAAGTGCAGTTCAAGTTTGAAGTGAGTTCAAATTGCGAAATTAGATTAATGTAATCACTTTAAGCAGGCATGAAAGAACTCTGCACGCGATAATTTCCTGTTCTTTATTCGAGTACTTCCGTTTCACATTGGGCGATGTGACGTCACATCGACAATATTCGATGCAAGGGTTATTCACATTAAAATGATTTAATTTTCGTTTTAACAAGTAAATATTGTAAACACGTAATAATTAAAAATTAATGCTTACACTGTGTCGAAGCTGGATTTTGAATGCTTTAAATAATTTCATGTGAATTTATATATAATATTTAATTGTAGTCTCTTGAATTACGCGACGAATTGAATTTTCGGACTTAGAAACGCAATTAAACTATTATACTAACAATATTATAAATTAAATTGACAATCGTAGCACAATTCATCGGCGCAACATTGCCCAAATATATTCTCAATATATGCCAATATTTAACCAATGAATTGTGCTACTCGGGAAGCAATTTAATAATTTCATGATTAATTGACATTGTTTTAAGACGATTTTAATGAAAATCTAAATAAATTTATTGCGAAAAATATCATAAGATGTAAATCTTTTTGTGATTTAAAAATTGAAAATTTTACACAATCTTTATTCACATAATCTTGCAAACTATTATAGTTATCAAATCATAACAGTTTGCAACTTTATAAAACTTACCAGATTTTGGAAGAATAGATTTCTTCGCGGAAATAAATATTGCGTACAAATTCTCAATTTTTAAATCACATAAAGAGATCCGCATTTTATTTAATTTTTCATTGAAAAGTATGTACATAAAATGTGAAAGTATGTATAGAAGTATATGTACATACGTCTCTCTTTTAATATCATGGAAAAATATTCAAGGGGAGAATCATACATTTCGAAAAGTAATAATACTGTTAGCTAGCGATTTTACAATTATCTTTGCGTACATAAATCTTCTGACATCCGTTTTGTGTAGAAAGTGTAGAAAGAAATGTCTATATACTCTAATGACCGTTGACCTTAATTAGCATGCATTGTGGAGTACGAAATCCAATAATGACATTTGTTTTTGTACCGTTCGCTGTTTGCAGGCCATTAAAATCAGTTTTAGATGTTCCGTAGGATCTCTTTGCCCTTTAGCAATAATTGCGCATCGTCTTAGATAGATCCTTTGATGTGGTGAGAAATTCATAGATCTCTTGAATATCACAATGTTCTCCTTGTGATGCTTTACAAGACGCGTGTTGCCACTAACTGGATTATACTCAATAAATTTATAACTTTATACATTTGCAATATACATTGTTATTATTATTGCATTAAAATTGAAAGTTAATTGAATTATATATTTTTAAAAAATTTTAAATAAATCTATTCATTCTAATAATTTAATATTTGACATTAAGCGTCACTGTAGTATAATCGAAAAATAAAAAAGTTAATAAAAGATTAACGTATATTTTATTAATAATTATAAAATAAGCATCGCACGCGAATAGATATGTATACGTATATAAGGTGGTCATAAGTATGTTTTAAAATTTCGTAACTTCCTGAATAAAGAGGAAAACAAATGTCTCTGAATTAAATGCAAATGTTTTGTTATGGAAATAATGGACACAAATAGATTTGAATAAGGAACTGAATTAGAAATTTAATATTCCCAGTGAGAAATGATAATAGAATCGACATTGAATCGATATCGATTCGACGTTAATTCGGCATCGATTTTATTGTCATTTTTTACTGAAAAGGAATTTAATAAGGAATTAAATAAAGAATTTAATAAGGAATTATTTTAGTATTCCTACCACGTACTCGTGAATCACTACATAACAGCTTGTTGACATTGTGCAGTTTAGGTGTACAATGTAACGTGTGTTGTATTCATCAGCGTTTTAACTCCATTCTTCATTTCACGATTTAAACGATTAATCAAACAATCCAGACAGATGAGATCACCATAGAGTTTTGTACATTTTTACATGTCAATGCAATGATATATCTCAAAACTTTTCTCCAGGTCAACCATCTTTTTGCTCAAGTAAATCTGCTTCATACAATTTCTTGTGAACCATTTTCCTTTCTATCATTGATTAACGACGTTATTTCCTGCAGTGAGTAATAATATTATTGGAAGAATAAATAGCCTCACTTATAGTCGTAAATCTTCGCTTTTTCTTATAAAAATGTATACATATAAAAATTTCTTAATATAAAAGTGTATACCTATATTAATGTTTTAAAAGGCAATGAATTATCAATAATTATCAAATAAATATTATCAAATAAATCGTTAAATAAAAAATTTATATTTCAATTTATGACACTGTTTATAAAAATATAGAATCTTTGCAGAAATATAGAATCTTTGTATTAAGGAATAAAGAATAAGAACAGTGATTTTTGTAGAAACAATTTATACGTCCTCTGTCGCGTGTAATACTTTGATTATTTATTTCAACGAAGTGCAATCAATCAAATTACACGTATGGTGAAAAATGTCGCAATTTTGGATATTTTATGTTTCTATACATGATATATAATAGTATAACGAGAATTTTTATGTAATTTCTATTCACTCGAATGAATTTGTTTCCAATTTCTCGTAATTTACCTAGTAAAATGAAAACAGAAGCTACGTTGGGTGAAAAAATCCACATAAGCTTTTGTATGTCATATGTGAATGGAATTTTTTAATTTGCAATTTTATATCATTATTCATCATTTCACAAACGTAATAAAAATAGATTTTGTTAAGCGGCTTATTCACAATAATCTTAATAATACTTGTTTTGATATAAAATAACTCTTGTTGAATAGGTAAAATGATGAATTCACTGCGTCATGTATTTGCTACATTTTGTATTTCGTCGTGTCAACTTTACTTCGCATGCACATAAAATTTATTGTATAATATTTTTCAAATTTTGGTCTGCATTGCATTTCTATATGTTTGTTGCTAAAATAAAGTTGACAGTTTATTAATCAAATTCATAAACTGTCGTGCATACTAAAATTCAATACGGTTTATGAAAAAACCGGCAAGTGACATTTTTTTTCGAATGCGTTCACAAATAAACATACATTTCATCGTCATATGTCAAAAGGTTATCTATATTGAGAAGCATATAGCAGTAGTCATTGTTAAAATAAATATTTCTATTGCACCATTTTAAATATAAATGGTATAAAAGAGCAAAAATAATACTTAACGTTGCTTGAAAAAGCAGATTGCAAATTGTAGAGAAAAATTTTCTCTCTGTGTAGTCGTCTTTTTTTTTGACAATAAAATTCTGTTTAATATCTATTATAAAATGAAACTTTTTGTTTACAAAATTTAATTTGCATCTCATGTATCTCTTTGCGTTGTGAAAATTATGCAGAATGGATTAAAATAATGAGAGTACCTCAAATAATTTGACAATATACATAATTACGAGCTATCTTTCACGAGTAACGAGAAAAATAAGAGATTAGTTGCTATATTTATAGTTATTAGTGTCACTCAATCATCTGTGCTTGTCTCGTCTATTCAAAACCATAACATAATTATTCTATATTTGAAATAAATTTCACTTAATATTGTTTTTCCTATTTGACAAGCTTTTCATAAATTTTAAAGATTAGGCAATTTTAAAGATGCGATCTAGAATTCACGATAATGACATGAAGGTAATGAATAGCATCTAATGAGATGACCAATAATGAACAACACATTGTAAGATAACGTAATTACGTATATTGATCGCCGAAGCGATGCTGCAGACAACACATAGTATCGCAAAACCGATATTATACATTCTCTGTAATTTCCTATACACCATGTAATAAACTGTCCAAACATTATTCTCGTATAGAATTTATAAAATATTTTCATATGGCAATCGAATTGGACACAGAAATATAACATAGAAACATTTTCAGCAAATTTTATATTATTTTTAATAAACATTTAAAGCAAGCTACAATTCAGTGGTAATCGTTTTTACATTATAACCAAAAAAGTTTCATCCATAATATTATTTTTCTAAAAAATTTTTAGTGCATAAAAGAAACAGGATTTATACAAATATCGTTTAAACACATTAAAATTAAAATTGCTACAAAGACAATATAATTGTATTACTTTGTGCTTGCCATTATTTTTTATAATGGCTTACTAATTAATTTAATTAGCCACTTTTGTATCTTTACATTTCATAACTAGAAATAATAGAAAAATTACACAAATCTACGAAATTTTATGAAATAATATTTGTCTGTATTCTTTCTGCTAAAATATTTCAAACAAAATATCAACAACGATATTACATTTTCGTGTACTTATAAAAGTAAACAAAAATGATTCCGAAAAATTGAATTGTTCCTTTTTGCATAGGATTCAGTTTTTTTTACGATGGTTGAACAATTTTATTTTAAAAATGTTAAATTATTTCAAAGAATAGTTATTAATATTTATAGATCCTTAAAAAATATGTATTTATAAAAAATAAAAATGGACAGCTATATGTAAAAGTTTGGATGATAAAATATACGTATATTTTACCGATATATTTCGAATCATGTATTCATGTTCGTAATTTATATTCATATTTGTAAATTATGTAAGTGTCAAATGCTTCAAAATTTTTTGGCTGTTCTTTTCAATCATTTCGAACATATACATTCACGAACTCTTCATCCAGATTTAAAAGCATCGAGTACAACGTATGTCGTATTGTAATGGTAATACATCGGAAACGATAAATCTTCAATTTATTGAACGACTACGCTGACCGCTGAGATTGCCTTGCTGTCGCTTCCAGCTTTGATACTGCAGTCGCGGTCGCACGTAGAGTCCATTATAAAAGCGTTAATGGCCTGCATTATTTCACGGAGACTCGTTAGCGAGCAAATGATTCTTTTACGCATAATTATGAAAGGATGCTAGAAACGTGCGATGTATTTACCGCGATGGGAATTACAATTCGTGGAGATAATTTGAAAGGAATAATCAAATAGAAATATTCATATATAAATATTTACATTTAATGAAGGTATATCCAGTCAGAAATGACTATGGAATCGATTCCATTATCATTTCTGACAGATAACGAATAGATAAATAATAATCAACTGTTATTGTTTAATATGGGAAATGTCTTGCTTAACTATTAATAATTGTTCACAAAATTTGCAATCGATTTGTTGTTTAATATAACAGAGGCTAAGGATTATTCTTGAAAATCACGATCGTTATAATAGTAATATATTATAACCATCATCGCGCATCTTCAGGACGCTGATAAAATCCTAAAACAATAGACGATAAAACGAATCGATATAACATTAGCTTGGCATCGTAAAATCGACTTATTGTTAGATGACTTAGACAATTCGAATGATTTTATAACACGAATGCGTCGAATACGCATTAAATTATTTTCTTGTTATGAGTTATGAGCTTAATTTATCGCTACTTCTGGTTTCGATTCTTTTATTTCTAAACTATACCGAATATAAATACGAAAAATAAAGCAAAAGATATCTTTCCGTGAATTTATCTCAGTACGATTTTCTAACAACATATGAATTCTATACAACGAAATAGTGCCATCTCATGCTTAGGTGAAATAATCGTACACGGAATGGGCCGTACTATTTAGTAATTAATAACGATCAACGATATTTCTTATTTGGTCCCTCGAGATCTTAAATTCAATTTGGAGGTTTGTCTCGTATATCGATCCTATTTGAAATGGTTTTCCTTAATTCAATAATTTGTATTTAGATACTCTTTGAATTTTCTACGTAAAGATGTTTTTTCTTGACTGTATATGTTCGCGCAGAAAATGACATTTTTTTGCCGCGTGGCTTCATGTAATTAATGAACTTCAAGTTCTTCATCCTAATTTCTTATCCTACATAATTTTAATATAATCTGTGTAAAGCGGCTCTTCGGCCTTCCACGTTGGAAATTGGGGAGAAATTGTTGGGAAATGTAGCTGACAACTAGGTCACGTGAAAACAATTGTCGTTCATAAAGAGAAATCGTGACAATTGTGTGACGTGAAGAATTGCGCGTGGGCTGTTTGTGTCAAAGATCCAAATTCTCAAATCCACTCAGAACATTTAGAAATACTTATCAAATTTTATTTAATCGTCTCTCGGAAGAAAATCACCGAGAATATCTTTGCTACGAGAATCTCTTCTAACAAGTCACTCGAAACCAGCGTTAAAATAATTTAAGACTATAGGTCTCATATAGCTACGAATATTTATAGAAGAGATATTTGAAAAGAGACTATGGACTTGGAAGAAAAATTTAAAGTGATTTTCATCGATCAATAATACATCACCATCCAGAGACTGCATTTCTATGCGCTGCCTGCAAGGAAATCGAGATAGCTGAACATGAGATCACAAGAATGCATTCATCTCAAATCTCACTTTTTCATCCAGTGTCTTGATACTTTAATTTCCTTGCAGATTGCATGGAGATTGTATTAAAAAAAAGAGACTAAATTTTAATAAAAAATGTGAAAAATTTGAATATTTCCAACTAAATATTTACTAAATGTGGACATATATTTATTTGATACCAAAATCATCAATTTGATTTTAATATCATTTTGTTATTGAATAAATATTTATTTATTGTAAGTTTATTTAGAACTATTTCATGTTTATTTAATAATTTATGTTATATATTTACTTAGTATTATATGTTAACTATTAAAAAATATATATATAAGATTTAATAAATTTTTTTTTATCGGTCGATGAAAATCACTTATACGAGTATATCAAATTTTTCTTCTAAATTCATTTGTCAGAGACACAGTGACTTCTGCATGTGTGTGTATATATATATATATCTCGATCAAAGTCTCATTTACGCCTTATAAAAAGAAACACAAAAAGAAATAAATAGATTCAGAAGTTGACGATATATATTATATATATCGTTCTTTTTATACGGCGTAAATGAGACTTCAATCGCTTGTACTTTGATTATAATTACTCTTTGATGAATAATCGATCGTACTCCGTGCCATGTGCCGGATCAGCGGAAGTTACATAAAATAATAAAATGTAAGGGAGATGAAATTAATCCATGTGGATTGCACGATAATAAGATGTCGGTATCGCTTCAGACCACCTCGCACGAAGCACTTTCCATCAACGGTTTCTGCATCCATTTTCATTTCCAATAGCGTTCTCGGCATCTAACTCTTACGTAGTTTCAACAAAAGATCACGTAAAAGTAATCTGTTCCAATTCTCTAATAATAAAAGAATGAAAGAATCTCTAGTACCACATTCTGCGATTCAAGAGAAAATATCGTCGAGAAAATGTCTTGGTTCGTATAGGCGGAATTATTTAACTCTCTAGAAACATCGTTATTGGCAAAAACAAATATTTTACTGCTTTTGCTCAAAAGTAATTTGTAAATAAAAAATCTGTCGATATTTATACTATCGACCTTTCTAGCGGGTAGAAATACTAGGTATATTTCAGAATTCAAATGTTACATAAATTTCCACAGCTTTAGTTCTTAAATATTTAATTTACAGCACCAGAATATATTTCAAATTTATCCTGAATTTAATTTTAAAGTGACCGTTGCAAATTTGCAACTCGTCCCTAAAGGGTTAAGAAATTAGAAACTTTGAGTCAGTGCTCGTTGGATGACCGATACGATAAATCTACGTGTTATTAATAATATTGAATTCGTTATACGAATTGCAGACGCGAGTTGTTGGTGTTTCTAAAAATATGCGATTCCCGCCCGCGCGTTGTGTCAAGAATTAAAATGGGACGGAATTAAAATGAACACACGTTGTGTATATTTGCAAGATTCTCGGCGGAAATTTATCCATAGTAATTACAGCGCATTGTCGAATGTAATTTACAGTAGTGTTAATCAACACATGCGATCTACCCACGAACGATCAGGTCCCCGGACTGCGTTTCACGCTCGTTCGCTCTTGAATCGCGCGCACGTGCAAATCGATATTAACGGTGGCACGGTGGCACTTTCCACCGACGATGGTATTTCTGTTTATCTGTCGATCTATGGGGCGGAATAATGGATTGCAAAGTTCGTTTGTTCCGAATCTCGCCAGAGTTATTTCCGCGATTTTTACGTGACGCGTGAGGTGCGAGCCTGCGTGCCATCGTGCGGACATGACGGATTCTGACAGTATATTGACGATCAGCTGGTCGATCGATGCGACATACAATAGACGTGTACGTCACGTATGGTTTCGCTATTCATCATTGTATTAGGTGTTGGAATTAATTCGTAGCGTTTTTTAATGAAAGAATGTTATTTATTTCACATGAGCATTAAAAAATACATTAATGAAAGTACTTCCCATCACTTGTAAAACGCTACGAATTAATTCCAACACCTAATACAATATTGTTTAATACGGAATCACGTTACGCTATTGTACAATGTTGTATAATACGAAATCGCGGCAACGGAGATTTCGCGAGAGAAACGAATGACGACACCGACCTCGAATCCAGAGGATTCATTCGAAATGGACTTTATACTGTGTCGTATTGGCTGCCGGAGTTGCTGTAAATATCGTGAAATGTTTTCGGGCCACGTAACAACGGAAGAATGCCGTCCTTTCTCTCACGTGTCTTTAATCGCTTAATCCATTTTCGCGCCGTCGCGGATTACCGCGATGAGAATAATGCGCCGCCGTTTTAAGGTATGTACAATGGGATAGATAGAAACACACACGTGCGATTAAGGACGTGTATATATGTGAACGTACATTATTGGACACATAAGGATGTATACGTAATGCATTCTGCGTGCACATTCTGTGGGAGAGAACATCACAAATAGAATTTACATATACGGACACGTACTAATCGTACGGGACACAATTGAGCGCGAGAATAACAAATTCTTTTATAAATACTATAACGAATTAGCACTACGCATCACTACGTCGAAAAATATAATCAACTCTTATCGACCACTCTTGAGACATCGACATTATTTATTGAACATTGAAGTTTGCATGCTTCAAGTGATCGAACTATAACAGAGAAGTTCGTAAAAAAAGAAACAATCTGCATTTTATATATTTCCGTGAAAGAAATTTTTGTCACAACATTTGTAATATATTCAATTTTCATTGTCCAAGTATATTAGTTATAATAATATGATAATAATGATTGTATGCATAACGTATACACATTATTATTACCTTTTCTATATGTTTACAATTCTGGAACATTGTTTTCAAAATAATGTAAATTTATATAATTAATTTATTTATTATAATTAACATTTTTAATTAATTTGATTAAATAAATAATATTGATTAAGTAATTAAAATTGATTTTGTTGTCAATGAGTTGGTGATTTTTATAAATGAGATTATATATTAAATAATTATTCATATAACTTTTATCATTTTATAATTTTTCAAATATATATAAAAGAATCACTTTTCAAAGTGTCTTATGATGACTTATGACTTCTGCTTTTTGTTACTAATTGATGAATTTTATACAATGAATTTGCATTGTTAGCATTTGCTGGCATAGCTGGCATTTGTGAGAACTATCGTGCTAATTATGAATATGCAACAGCACAAGATATTATCAGGATACTTTCCAGGTTATAGGATCGATATATACCGGTAGAACGTACGTCATTTATAACACGTTCACAAAACTGCAGTACTTGTTCATAGATGAAAAGATAAACGGCGCGCATCGATTTCCCGTCGCGTTGCACGCATAAAAATAACGAGTTGGTGAAATAATATTTATTATATTATCGTTCTCTCTCTCTACGTCACATCGTATTGCTTAAATTTTAGCTTGATTTTACGATCATGTATGCTATTAACATATAAATTATATACTATATTTTCTAATACACAGTACCATCAAATTGCACATACGTTCTATTTGCATTTAAATTTATATGTCACATTTTGTAATATATTATAAACATATATCTTGGATATATTCAAAATTAAATTGAAATATTAATATTTTTACTTGTTATAAAATTAGTTCTTTGTGCAGGATAAAATATGTACTTTAAATAAGGTAATAATTTTTTGAAATATTTCGTATATTGAGAATATAGCTGACAAAATAATCTATAAATAAAATAAATAATTAACAAAGATATATTAAGAAATCTATAAATGTTAATATACGTAAAATTATAAGAATAAAAAAATTAGTTTTCATATTGAAACTGAATAACTTCGACGAAAATTTATAATCATGACTTTTAATGGAAGAAAAAAACTTGAAAAAGAAATGGAATAATAACAGTAAAATCAAGATGTGATTTGAAAGCTTTAAATAATAGAGCATTGATAACTTAGTTAATTTGCTCGCAGTAAGATATTAACATATTTCAACAATGACTTTTAAAGTACGAATAAAAAATTCAGCATTTCTATTTTTAAAGCTAACAGAAAACGATTGAGTCAAAAAGTTGTTTGAAGATTATAAAAAAAAATTAACTCTTTTTTAAATATAATGTTGTGCTTTTATCATTTTAAAATAAAAAAAAAGTATCGACTTTTTAATATAAAAATTCAATTTTCCAGAAAAAAAATGTTTTATTCTTTTATACGAAGACAGGTTCTCAATACTGTCACGAATAATCAATAGCGTCAAATATTTTTTAAATATTTTTTACATATTTTTAAAAGCCATCAATTTAGTTGATTAAAAAAATCGCGGTTTTTTTTTTAAATTCAATTTTTAATTAAATACGGAAGAAAATTTTTTAATATATTAATATGTATTTATTCTATATATTTTTACATAAAAAAAGTTTTAATACTACGTACTTCTCTCTTAATCGAATACAAAATTGCGATTGAGTATTCAGTACATTAATATGTATACATATTTTATATGTACAAAACCTAAGTTCAGAAGAATTTAATAGCATCTTGCAAAATTTTCTTTTTGAGTTCTAGTTTTAGTCAGCTTCACATAAATATTTCATATACGTACGTTTATGCATTTAATATGTTTAAAGATATGTATGCAAATTGCATCAAAGTTTTCATGAAAAGATCATAACATCTTGAAATTTATTTTCTCTACGTACTCTTCTTTATGTCAGGCGTTACATTATTTAACATATATACTCCACTACGTTTATTCACGCAATAAAAGTCTTTTAAAAGGCGAATTGAGATTCAACGAGACAATGATAATTTTTCAAACATTTACGTATTTATGAGTAAGATAAGGTGGAGGCGCCGGTGCTTATTGGCAGCCAACAGCCTCGCATTCCCAAAAATTACGTACTGGGTATGTCTTGATAGCCATACCCCACCATGCCGACGTTAAATCGACGCGATGCGCTATTGAAGTAGCGAGTACCCTTTTTGCTCGGCCCGTCATACGTTGTGTCTTATAAATCCCGCCAGTCGGAAGTTAAATACAAGATAAATGTAGCTCCTCTGGCCATCTATCGCACAGTTTGAGAAACTATCAGATACTTAATATATAACACGATGACGAGACGCATTCAGACCCACGATGTTTTTATCGATTTATTCTATGTTTTTTATATCTTTTATATCTTTTCAATTACATAGATAACATCAAATTATATCTACAAATGTACATATTACATTTAAATATCTTTCAAGACGACTACTTTTATTAGTTTTATAATCGCTCTATAGTTACGTATATTTATATTAATTTTATTATTGTATAATTATTTTCTTAATTTTTTCAACTTTCAATTTTTGTTATTGTACACACAAAAATATTTGGGTATTTCATAACATGTAGGTATAATTTCAGAAATAGGTTTGAGACATAAAAATAACAAGAAGTTTTTATAAACATTTTTTTGTATTTCTATTTGATCTTGTACCCAAGTTACAAATATTTTTGTGTTCGTTAATTATATACTGAATTAAGCATAGAATCTTCGTACATCTTCACGTATCTTACTCTCTCTCTCTCTAATTTCTTTAAAGACCGGAATGATGAAGCTACGCTACCTTAGTTTGTAATGAAAATGAAACACGAAACTTCTGTAACTTGAAAATAAGATAAATGTTTGTATGAACTTTTCAATTTTTTCATGTTGTAAATTCATTTTTGATGTTATGTTCACACATAATAAAACCATTTATTTATTACTTATTGAATATTACAAATCGGAAAAACATTTCGTATAATCTTAGAGATTTTTTATAATTTTGAACATGATAGAAAAAATGATTAATTTATTACATCTTGTATCTACCAATGCGCAATTTTATATTATAATTCAATTTGACAACAATTATAAGTCAGAGATCTTAATTATTGAATTATGTTTTGTAATGAATTATAAATGCTCTAAAAAATATTCCGATAATAAGCTAATCGGTCGTTGGATTTAAATGAAATGCATGATCAATTTTCTGCGAAGATTCTCTCATTAACAGCTGCAAAGCATTAGCAAACAGAATTAACTATGCACTCAAATTAACAATAGCGTAGCCTGTTGAAAAGCTTAATATCGGCAAAGTAATGCAATTGATAATTGAGTTAAACTTAGGTAAGAGGATTTTTATTACACTGATTCATCAGTATTGCGTGCTAGTAGAAAATAAAGTTCGCCTCCATAAATATACTTCATATACATATATGATAGATTAGATGCAATTTCGCATTATTTATGTCTATTCATTTAACTTATAGAGGACAAACGTAATAAAATATCGATTATTCGGACTGTTAATTATTCAAAATGCCGCAATGCTACCTATTTTAATCAAAAACACTTCTGAATCTGAACAATTAATTTATTTTACTCATGTTATATATCAGCTATTTTATTATTTTTAAGAAATTATTATAAATATAGAATAGCATTTACAATATTTATTTTCATGAGTAAGAAAAAAGATTCTTTACTCTCTCTCTCCCGTGAGATATTGTGGTTGAATTTTATATTGTTTATCTAAATATGATGCAAGTTACGTATATACCATATATATATGTATATGCATACAACATATGCATACTTAATTGGTTTTTGCTATTAACTATAATTTCGTTTAAAAAATTGAAATGTTAATGAAATGCAAGTGCAGTTGAAATTAATTAGTCTTGGTACAAGTATCTGAATACATGTATTCTCGATGTAAAAACAAACTTTCAGAACGCGACTCGGCTCTTATACGCATAATGCTTTGCATGACACATATTCATATATTTGGGGAACACATTTTCATATATTTGTATTTCCAGGAAAAGCAAGAGAAAATTTTTAAAAATAAATCTTTCATATACACGATCGAGTACGTACAAAAAGGAAAATGAAAAAATTGTACATAAACCGTTTGAAGCTTAAAACTTTTTGTCACTTCTCATTCACTTCATTGTTATTTTATAAGATTAATAAAATTATATTATAATATTAAATTCTAAAACATGGCGCTTTAAATATCAGTTTTACAAATATGTGAAAAGGCGATAAATTATTTGAATTATAAATTTAAAATTATATCACAACGTCGAAAAATAAAATCAAAGCTTTTACCTGAAATATCTGATGCGATGAATACCAATAGTTGTGTTTCAAGATTTTCAATTTTATTTTTCGACATTGTGACAAGTGCAACGATCGATGGGGTGGAATCGTGCAAAAACAGAATGAGATGCACAGAAGCTAATCTCGCCTATAAAATATATTCCGCCTGACTTCCGTGTCGTGGTAATTGCGAATTCCGAGATGGTTTGGGAATATCAGGGTGTTTTCTGAGAAGCCGCTCTCGGGGAAACCGCGTCTAACAGAAAATGCGTCGGAGTTTTTGTCAGTTTCATCACGTAAATCGCGAATCAATGTGTTCGCAAAATCCGTGCTGTCGGAATATACTTTGTGGGATATTAAATCGAATGATATAGAGACTGAGATTACATCTAAGTAAGTTTCTAGACAAACGTACATGCGAGAACTAGGAGATTCATGAAGTTTTTCGTTTAGGTTTTTTGTTTCTACATAAAGAAGTATTTCAGGAAGTTTCCATTCCACACGTAGTTTGGAGAAGTCTTTTATCGTCCTCTTCAAAAGTCTTTAGAACAAATTTTAGAAAATAAAAAAAAATTCATCTTCATTTCGTCGAATACAATCTCTTTTGAGATAAAAAAAGATAAATCAAAATTTAAAAAAAGAGATAATTATAATATATAATTGTAATCATTAAATCGCAACATGACAATTATTTAAATTGCAAATCGCAATGTCCATCTAATAATAAAAAATTGACATAAAATTTATTTTAAAAAATATCATAGTGTAATACAGAAAAACGATTTTCGATTTTGGCGTTTGACGTTTTAATGAGAATTTTTAGACAATTTCGTTTATTCAAATAATTCTGTAGCGTATAGGAAATTCAAGATTCTAGACTCTAAGTAATAAGTCGTACAAGAATCTATTGCTGAAAGGAAATAATTTCAACTTATCTACGTGCAAATAGGGACAATTTGCGAATCAAACACTTCTCTAATTCTCCTCGAAAATGGATACCTTAATAAACTGGATCAAATTACGAAACTTAATTAAGATCATGAGAAGTAATGAGACTTCCGTATCATTTAGTATATTGGGTGTCCCAAACTTTTTGACTTGTAGGCAGATAGAACGGACTTAATTGAATCGAAAAGTCTTTTATTATTTTACAATTTTCACAATCTTTTTTTAATTATCTAATAAGCAGAATATTTAAAATCGAGATACATAAATAATTTTAAGATATTTTAAAGTTATCTTATACATTGATTTTATCCGCTTATTCCAGCAATCTTTCTCTGCAGAAATTAATATCTCATTACAAAAATGGCAAAATAATAAAGGACTTTTCAAGGACTCAGTCCGATCGATCTACTCACAAGCGATGTGTCAAAAAGTTGGGACACCCTATATATTAAGTGATACGGAAGTCTCATTGCTTCTCATAATCTTAATTAAGTTTCGTAATTTGATAAATTTTAAAATAAGAAAGTTAAACGAATCGTAAGATTTTCTCGCGTGTACAATGAATATAAAGTCAATTAACATTTTGAAATTCTCTTTGACATTTTTAAACTCTCTTAGATCCAATTTCATAATATACGGTTACCTAAAGATTAAAGGTTATCACTCACATTTATCAATGAAATTCATTCATTTCTTGGTTTGGAATTTCTTGGTTATTTTTAATCTTTAGGTACCATATATTGTAAAAACGAACTTTATAATCGTTTTGCCTTGGAAATCGATTCGATCAATTGAACAACCAAGATGTGGAAATGTTTCGATAATTCTTAACCGGGTGAAAACGCTTACCTGAAGATACGGCACGGCTTTGCAGAGTTTTAATCCGAGGAACCAAGTCTCCGTGACGTCCCAGAGAACCGACGGCGGCAGGCAGATCAGCAGAACGAGAAGATCAGCCACCGCCAGATTGACGATGAAATAATTAGTCACGGTACGCATCGAGTGATTGCGATAGACGGCCATGCAGACAAGTGCGTTGCCAATTAGGCCGATTATGAAGACGACGCTGTGCATTGCAATGAGCACCCAGTCAGTAAATTTCGGAAATATGTGCTGCACCATCAACTCGATGTAATCCTCGTCCGGGATGCAGTAATCGTTGGTGCAATTCGTAACGTTGGTGTACTCGAAGTTGCCATCATTGTCCGCGAACGAATAATAATCGATCCCATCCTCGTCGAGTGCGTCACATAAACGTGGCGTCACCGATACAAGCCAGATGATAATCATCACAGCGAGATTCATGTTTATTCAATCTTATTGTGTCATAATATCTCACTGCAAATCGTCGCTCGTGCGCAGTTAACACAATTAAATGTACACGTGAAAACGATTCAATTGCGATCCGTTTCCAGTTACGCGCGATGTTTTATCAGCATCGTGGATTCATTGACTGACGGAATTAGGGTGGATTAATTATTAGGCGAATTATCGATCGTATTAACGTAACAGAGTGTAAAATGTCCATTACAGTGATACTACATTGTTGCGTCACGATGGGATTTAGTCAAACAACCTGTAAAATAAATCGCGAACACACGAATGTAAATCTGAATGTAGATAAAACGTAGCGCTGAAGTGTCGCTGAAGTGATATTTCCACAATGTTGAACTACACTTTTAAAGTTCACCCTCTCTTTCACAAGCGACTATGCTTGTATGACCTTAACATAGAATTTCTTTGGCGCGGGCATTCTGCTCTTCAAAGCGCGATTATAAACAGCTTCTATTATGCGCGATAAAGAACATATGTATATATATTTGTCGAAATTGAATTTATCTTCTATATAGAAATACAATATTTCTATACTGTGCTTGAATATCTTCAGGTGTGTTCCTAACTGTAATACATTTCCTAGCTGGATGTCATGGATGTTCAACTTGCAAGATCTGAAAAAGTAGATTTACCTGCCAAACCGCATTTTCCTAATTTAATCATAGCGTTCAGACAGGCATAAAATATTTATAGATGAGATATTCAAATATGCTTCATCTAAATCAATTTTCATAAATCAGGAGACTTTGCCTTTCTCTTTTTTAACTTTGTTTTGGAATTCTTTAATTAGACAATAATTGATAAATTAAAAACACATTACCAAGTCAGTTATACACGAATAAACGTGCGAATCGGCGTTACATCCTAGATATTTAATTAAATTGATACATAATTGATAAAATACCTTGAAATCTCGCAAGTGATAGGGAAGAGTGACATAATCATTCGAATAATATCAATCAAGCTATTATGTAACTTTCTCCCTAGGGCGAAAATGTGAAAAGTGAAAAATTTCTTCTCATTATCCTCACAGTTAGTCTCACCAATTGAATTTATACATTTCAAACTTTTAGAGTTTGCAGACGTTTTACGGTAAAAACAAATAAAATTAGTAAACGATTTGAATAAAATAAGTGAACGTTTGAAATTTGTATTTAATTTATAATATCACTATTTTTTATTCTGGTTAACATGAAGCTATTAAATCTGAACAGTTTTTCTATAATTACATGTCATTTTTATTTTATTTGTTGTAAATTCAATACGAACTTTTTGTGTTTAAAATGTTTTGTTGTTATGTTAATTTATGATATTATTATTTCAGACACTGATTAATATGGAATTATCAAATCTATGCTGTTTTATCGTAATTGCATAATATCATCTTGTTTGTCGATAAATTCAATATAAGGTCTTTTTGTATGATGCTAAAAGCTTAGTAGTCGACGGTGAAATAGACCGGCGGTATCTATCGCTAGAGTTTATTGAATTAGAACGTTAGAGATGTAAGATGAAATGTGCAAAGACGATTTCTCGCAAGATACTGTTTTTTACCAATAATTTTCAATTCGTAATAAATATCCAAGAAATGCGATTTCCGTTACGTATATACAGAAATATAAAAGACATAAAGTTTGCTTTCTCCGTCTATGATATAAGTCATTCTGTTTCCCTTGGCATTCCATAGATAGCAAAGACAGAATGATACTTTTTAGCAAACAAACTAACATTATTTGCCGTTTATTTTTATATTAATGAATGATATGTTAAATGAATGTTAAAAATGTCATTTTAATATTAATATGTCATTTTAACATTAATATCATTTGACTGATGAATAAAATAATGACAAATAACGTCAGTTTGTTTTATTGAATTGTCTCGACTTGTATCCACCAAATGAAAAACATCCAATGTGTAACAATTTAGATTGTTACTGTTATTAACAATTATTATTAACAAAATGTATGTCATTAACATATTTTACTTCTTCGCGTATATTTAATTTAATACCGAACTTTATATAATCAGCTAACTTCTATCGATCTATTTTATTAAAGGTAAATATTATAGCTATGACTAATTTATATCGTAAGTTCAGAAAAGCCGTTTGCATATAGATTACAGCTCAGGTACAGCTCAATTCCATTTTTCTTAACGTCGTATCTCATAAATCATAATTCATTTATTTATACCGTAATTCAAGATATCTTATCATATTTCCCGTGCGTAAAATAACTTCACTTTAAACTGAATGAGAGAAAATAGTTGATTATCTATTTGCTTCTAAGTTAAATTTAGAAAGAATTTTTTATTTCTAATGGCTTGCGGAATGAAAAATATGGAATGTGAATTGTTAGTTAAATTTTTATCAATAGAAATTTATAATATTACAAAGAAATAAATACTTTTGCGGCAATTTTGAGATACTACAGACTTCACTTTTGCGTAGTCTTATCGATAATTATTTGTATGTCAGTCAATAAAGATAAAAAAATTTCGAAACTTTTAAATCTTTTATGCATTCTTAAATTTTAAGGATGATTATTAATTGGATTGGAGAAGAATCAGTATCAAGATTTTCGTCTTTTTCAAATTATATACTCCTAATTATATTAGGTGTTGGAATTAATTCGTAGCGTTTTACAAGAGATGGCACAAGCAGTACACTATTTCGTTGTTACCTATAGTTCTGTATACATTGTAAACATCTATCATAGGACGTCATTTGCCGTACATAACCTTTCTTGAAATCATAAATAACAATACTGTATAATTCATTGAATATGTCAAAATTTATGCCAGATAAAGTGTTTTTGCGGGGAGTTTTGCTTCATTACTTTAATATGAACAAAAGTGCAGCTGAAGCTCATCGTATTTTAGTGGATGTGTATAGTGAACATGCTCTGGCTGAGCAAACGTGTAGGAAGTGATTTGCACGTTTTAAAGCTGGTGATTTCGACTTGGATGACAAGGAGCGACCTGGTCAGCCGAAAAAATTTGAAGATAACGATTTGCAGGCACTGCTCAATGAAAACTCATGTCAAATACTTAAAGAATTATCTACGTCATTGGAAGTTGACTTCTCAACAATAGGAAAACGTCTTAAAAGTTTGGGCATGATCCAGAAGGAAGGACATTGGGTCCCATATGAATTGAAACCAAGGGATATTGAGAGACGTTTTCTCACGTGCGAACTGCTGCTTCAACGGCAGAAAAGAAAAGGTTTTTTGCATCGGATTGTTACCGGTGACGAAAAGTGGATCCATTATGACAATCCAAAGCGCAGAAAGTCATGGGTTAAGCCCGGCGAACCATCAACATCAGTGGCAAAGCCCAATATCCATGGCTCAAAGCTCCTGCTCTGTATTTGGTGGGATCAGAAGGGTGTCATATACTACGAACTGCTAAAACCGCATGAAACCGTTACTGGAGATCTCTACCGACGGCAACTGATGCGCTTGAGCCGTGCATTGAAGCAAAAACGGTCGGAATACTTCGAAAGACACGATAAAGTCATCTTGCTGCACGACAATGCTCGCCCACACGTTGCAAAACCGGTAAAAACATACCTGGAAACACTTAAATGGGAAGTGCTACCGCACCCGCCGTATTCTCCTGATATTGCACCTAGCGACTACCACTTGTTTCGATCATTAGCTCATAGCTTGTGCGAGCAGAAGTTCACATCTTACGAAGATTGTACAAAATGGTTCGATTCCTGGATTTCATCTAAAGATGAACAGTTCTTCCGACGCGGTATTCATTCACTGCCCGAAAGATGGTCAAAAGTAGTAGAAAGTGATGGGAAGTACTTTCATTAATGTATTTTTTAATGCTCATGTGAAATAAATAACATTCTTTCATTAAAAAAACGCTACGAATTAATTCCAACACCTAATATTAAAACAGTTCAAATACATAAATAATATTGTTGACACAATGTGTTATTTTAACAATATTGATACTGTAGATGTTATATTGCTAATATAGACATAAAATCATTAATATTATTTGTAATATGAGATATTACGGATCATTTAACACTCCTGTGTAATATCATTATGTAATGACATTTACATTTTGCGTAATGAGAAGGTATTATAAGTATAATTTGTGTGCTATTTATTATCTTTTTAATAATTACTACAAACTCAGTTGGTTATCGGAGCTAATCTTATTAGTCTCCAAGTTTTGTTTTACAGATTACACTGTTTAAGATTAATCTTCGTCTTTCAGTTTACGTTGACATAATGATCTCACTTTTAAAGTCTTTTTTAACTGTCGGTGAAGAAAATAACGATGCAATTTTGATCCTTATCGAAAACTTTTTATTGTTATTTCCCACCTAACCGTAAAAACTGCTAACCAATAAAAAAGTGCTAATGTTCTGTTAGAAAGTTTCCTCTTTTTCTCTCTACTCTTTTATTGCATCGTGAACAACGAGACACTTACTCGTAAAACTTTCACGACCCCGTCGGATATAATTGAAACGACCCGTTGTACCTTTCATACGAGTTACTTCCTATTTTAGTACATAAATTTTATTTCATGGCATTTCAATGGCATTTGTATTTGTAAAACTATTTTGTAACGCGATTCGCACGTTTTCGATTCTAATCGAACGTGAGACGATCGAGGTATACAATTAATTATGCAAACGGAAAATATATACGCTTCCGGAAGAATTACGGAAATTGAACCGTTGTATGTATGTATTATAAGTGTGTGAGACATTATACCGAAGGAAATGTTTAATACGTATAACTATATTTATTTTATTGATACGTGACTAACAAAAACTTTTTTATTTTTTTTATTTAAAAATTGTGCTGTTCTAATCAAAATTTGATTAATCTAATCAAATTGCGAATTTAATCTAACAGAATTTTTGTTATTTTACTCTTTGTTATAAAAATGTAATTATTTTAACTAAAAAATGAAACAGTAAGAAAATTTTCGTTAATCACATATCTACAAAATAAATGGTTATCTGTTAAACATTTCCCTCAGTGTGCACATGTATATATATCGAGGATTAATTTAACTTTCGTACGCGATGTGCGGTCCATTATTGACGATACTAACGATCAATTGTATGATTAATTAAAAGTTGAATGTGCGAAATAAATCCTCTTTCTCCCATTCTGGACGTGAGAGGTCTAATTCACGTCACCTCCCGATGGATCGGTCTCTACAGTCGAGGACAAACGCATTAGATACGCCGTCAGAGAAAAGCTGACTGCATAAATTTCCGTTCCAAGTACGAATGCAAACCCCATTGAATTCGCTGTATCGGCTACCGTATAACGTCGTGCTGATTTATTGTCGTGTTGCATGGATCTCGTTCATTGCGATATGCATCGTGGTTATTCGCGGGGCTGATTGCCAAAACAACTCGTTAAATTCAATCACGAGTTCTGAACGAGAAGCTCATAATATTCGTTCCCGGTTTTTCGCCCACACACTCACACACACACACACACACACACACACACACACACACACACACTCCCCCCCCCCCTCTCTCTCTCTCTCTCTCTCTCTCTCTCTCTCTCTCTCGTTGAAAGACGTAAATGCGAAAATGCGCAATGAAATTTTAACGTTACCTATGAAGGTACGGTCACGTTTAGTCACTTCACAATGAACAATCGCGTGGGCTTCCTTTCCCGGTTGGCTCATAATAGTAATGGTCTTCCTTAGCGAATATATGCCGCTACATCGCAAGATTATACGCTTATTTCCTGTATATACGTTTTGAATCAAATATTTAGACAGATTTACACACCTTGTTCATATTTGCGGCATCATTCCGAATTTTCAGTGCGGCAAAATATAGAGGTGAAACTGTCAGAAGCGTCTATAGTACTTGGGATTTTACGCTTGCATAAAGCATAGGGTAACTTCGGCAAATATGCCACGCTGGAATTTACGTCGTAGAAGTCAGAAAAAAATAGAAGGAATGAGGATAATTTTCCCACACTACTCTGTTGCCTTTATGTTATATTAGTATTGTGTTATGATTTCAGTTTCTTACTGTTAATATTAATGAAATTATTGTGAATTGAACGATTTGTCACTGTGTTAAGTAACGCTATCATAAATTATCTACATAAAATGATTACTGTAGGACGTGCAAAAGACTTAGTGGTTATTTCGTGAATGTAGAGGAATAGTAAGTATGTTGTATAACAAAATACAAATACTTTGCTCTATATTCTTTGTTATCTTGTAGATCTCATCTGTTTGAGATGTATGGCATTTTTAACAAGCGGGATTTATAAGCATACAAATACACAGATTGAATTTAGTGCACTAAATATAATAAACGCATTACATGAATATGTACCTCATGTCATAACACTTGCAGTACATCTGAGAAGATTGTAATTATTATTTATTACTTCATATACATATTTATCATTCTTATTCCTTAATAAAACTTTATAAAATTTTATAAGTTATTGTGTCATTTTATGTCTTATTTATATGTATTATTTGTAAATTTTTTGTGAGCCATATATACTCCCCTTCCTATATATACTTCCTCTATGAGTAGCCATATATATCTCACTCCTATGGGATATACGGCAAAAATGCAAGAGTTTAAAAAAGTTTATTTTTCAATACGAAATATAAATATTTCGGATTTCTAATATTTTTTTCATAATAATAGATAGAACAAAGTTTTTACTGATATAATTTGTTTACTTTAAACATAGTAAATAATACTTAATAAATTAAGTTTTTGACAGGTGCGGCGTATATATCGAAGTTACCCTATCATGCAATAAAAGACTTTTTTTTATACGAATTTAATATTTAAATAGATTTATACTATAATTAGCTTCGGATCTATGTATTTTTTCTTCTTTCGGCGTGATTATAAAGATAAGACTAAGGAAAAATGTTGAAAATAACCCGAATTTTACGTTTGCTAAACACTCCACGAAATTAAGTTCATCTTTCACTATAAACAGACGCATTTTCCGAGTTTTCTTACTTTCCATCCAACAAAGAAAATAGTCTGGACTTAATTTTCTTTTATGTTTCAATCTGTTCTAATAATGCAGGTTTTTTATAGCATCTCTCTTTTACACTCTAAAAATATTTGTTATATTAAAATTTCTAATTGAAAAAATTTTGTCCTGATTTAAAATTTCTTTTAAAAATTATTTCTAAAATATACAAAGATAAATATATGTATAAATAAAAAATATTTATTTGTAATAAAAAAAAAGATCTAATATTTATGATATTAATTAAATGAATTATCGCACACTAAATATACATAACATGTACTTAATTGCTTATTGTTTAAACGTTTCTAATTAGGTGTGACACTTTTACTTGTATAAATTAAATGTATACATATTTATGTACAAATTTCATAAAAATATTTTTTAATATTATACTACACATAGAAATGACAATTTTTCATTGAAATTTGGCCGACAAATCAAATTTTGATTTTATCATATGCTTCGAAAATAATGTTTAACTTTTTTAAAACCATTTACTTACATAACTGGAGCAACCACTAAAAATTCCAATAACACGCAAAGTTATTACCTTCTAGTTACCGGAGAAAAAAATTGTCGACGACGATATTTACACGTAAAACTCCGCCAAGCAAAATATTGAAGATTACATTTTTGCGATGCATAAAGTTCGCGCGACTTCACAAAGTTTTCAAACCGCATCTCTCTGTGTTCATTTCTTTTTTCTTCAAGCACTCTTGCGAACCTGAGTGTAGGTCGATCCGCGCGATAGTATTCCTTAGAGTTGTTACGATGTTTGCTCGGACTCCGGTCTCCGCAGGGAGGTGAAAACACCCCTGACGGAGCGGAATATAGCGCCGATCTCCTTCCGTGCGGAAGGATGCGAACGCGCCGGCAGACTCAGCGAAACTGAGGTGCGCTGTTTTAACGAGGCCGTGTGGTGTAGACGTCGGTCACGACGCCGCGCTTGCACTCTGCGAAAATTGCTCAATCTAGGGAGACGAAAATATTTCAGTTGCTTGTACACCGACATCACCTATTTTCCTTCACTACGAAATTACAGAATCTAGATACGCAACAATCGATAAAAATATTATGTACGCTTCTTGCGAATTTCAATCTCAATTTTACTGACAGATTTTTTTTTAATGAGTTTGACGAACTAATTTCTTTCTGGACAATAATACTGACGCCGGTTTAATTAATTCTGGGTTCGATTGGGAAAAAAAATAGAAAGATTCTTTGCAAAAGCACATTTTTGGAATAATTCCAAACTGTATTTTAATTAGCTTTGATATAATTTATAAAAAGTACGATGTAATATCGAAAATTCTTAGGGTTGAGCAAACCTGTCGAGTAGTGATCTCTGAGAGAATATATTCCCGGAAAAAAAATGTTTCATACATAATTATATATAAAAAATTGACATTTTATGTGTGCAATTGTATGTAATTATTTCTAAAATATGTCCATTAATAACTTTTTTTTCAGGTTATTAAAAAGAAATATTCCTTTGGCTTCGTTATTGTGTTTAAAAGAGACATTATTAAATTGCATGCGCTTTTATTTTTTCCTTATTAAAGCTAAAATATGCAACACTACTCGTCGTACATTTTGGAAAATATGAAAAATATTAATGCTTTAATCAATTTTGCTCAGTATTTAGGTTTATACATTACGTTTCTATTAGAGAAGGGACTATTTATTGAATATTCAGTTCAGATATTTTAAGGAACTACTTATTGAATATTCAAACCAGATTAATTATAAAAGAAGCTTTTGATACATTTAGTAATCTACTTAGTAATACGGACATTTGAAAAAGTGATTTCTTAATTGTTTTGACATAAAATATGGAGGAAACAGTCTAGAAAATTGTTTCCGTCGTATACGTACTTTTTCAACATTAACCCAAATTCGCTTTCTTGGGATACATACGCGTATTCAAATATTCCGATTATCATCTACATATGTTACAAAACCATTAATCATTTCTTTAATTAATTGTTTATAACTATGATATATGGTGTCCCAGTTTCTTGCGATTATTTATTCAATTTATTTCTAATTTCAGAGATACTGTAGAAGACGATTCGTAACTATCGCGTAAAACATTAAAAAGATACCTCATTTTTAAGACTAATGAAGAAAAGCTGTTAAAGATTATTGTTTTACAATATTTTAAACTTTAACATTAAAAATTATGACCTCGAGATTTAAAAATCTTGCTAAAAAAAACTTTGTTTTTGAAAATAAGGAAATAAAATTTTAAATTTACAACATATTGTTTTTGTTTCTAAAATAAATTCTAATCACTTATAATTCAGAAACTATTGATGCCTCGATATTTTGCAACTGTATGTGTTGCAAAAAGATTTTTCTCTCAAATTTGAAAATTGGGATTAAATGTTTGATATACCAATCGCCCTATATCTATATAAAAGATTGCATCAAGTCTTTGATGTATTATTTACGAATATTTTTTTTAACAACACGAGACTTTTCATCGAGCTATTCATCGTTTCTCGATATTTATTCACAAGTTCATTCATCATCAACCATTGAACTGCCCCTGCCGCTTATCTTATCGTTTGACGATTTATCGCAAGCTATACTTTCCAATAGTCCCACCTTTGCGCAATCGGGTTTAATATTTCTTCGTTAACGTTAATTAATCTTATTCCTGAGGGGTCAGGAACAGTCATGGCATACAGAATATGTTCGAGCAAGATTGCGCAAACCACCATGACAAGTTCCTAAATCCGCAAGGAACTTTTGATTAATAGGTTTTTGTACGGTTTATGAACTTCTATTACGATGAAAAATTGTCGCTATGACTTTGAAAATGTGAAGCATAATCGACGCTGATTTAAAATAATGTGCTTTTTTTTACTTATTTGTTATTTATATTTAGTTATGTTGAAAATATGGTAATGGAGTTTGTCTTTGATAACGACTTTCTATTAGAGTTGGTAAAGAACTAATGTTTCCTTTTTAATAAAACATTTTGTTTTTCTTTAAACTGTCTTTTTATGCTTCAAACATACTTTAAACAGTATTATTTAAAAAAAACATTTAAAACATGTTAAAAACATCAATTAAATTTGTTTTAAACTATTTAAAACATGTCTTTTTTACGATCTGCTTTTTTCTAAGCGAATTTTACATAAATATTCATGCACTTAAATGCATTTATAATGTGTATACATTTGAATTAAACATATCACAAAAACAAAAATTGCCGTATATCTCTATTTTTATTTTAATTATTTCGCTGATGTCCTCGACAATTAAAACTATGGGATGTCCAAAAAAAGGAGTAGTACATAAATCTTTTTTTGGAGAACTAGAATTAAATTTTTCCGCGCATAAAAATATTATTCATGCATTCAGTATAATATTATTTCTGAAGATGCGTCTTCAGTGGTACCGAGAGGGCAACTGCAACATATCAACGCGACTTTGAATTCTCCAAAAAAAGAAAAATAGAATAGGTTGGAAAAACCAACGGAATACAGATAAGTTCGGTCGAGCGCATGTTCTTTTTATCATTTTTTTTTTTAATCCTTTGAGATATAATTTTTTTTTTGGTTCCTATTTTGTGAAAAAATGCCTCTGAATGCACTTAACAAACGGAAGAGATAATACTGTCACGTCAAGCTTGCAGCACCGTCGACTATGTGCTTTATGGTCCTCTTCAACGCGACCTATATATTTCTGGCCATGAAAACGTGACCATGAAGAGTGGAACGGATATAAAACAGTAGAAGTAAACGGTTTATTTTATCGAAGTATATTCTAGTATGTCTAGTTGTAATACCTTATCAAATATATCTCCTAATTATGAAATACAATATTACAGATTATAATTATCAAGGAATTTATTTACTATTTAATAATATAACAAATTGAAATATAATCTTGAGGAAAGTTATTTTCGAATATGATAGAAAGTTGATTTATTTGCATTGATTCGTAAACAGAAATTAAACGATGTGAAGATAAGAAAGTAAACACTTCCGTTTTACTTAAATGAAAGGTGCCAGTCATCCTGAATCAATGCAGAATAAACACTAAAAAGAAGCACTGAATAGAATAGCAAAAGCTAAATGCATTGTTTTGTAATAAAAGCAATTCGGTTTTTTGGCCATTATAATCAATCATAATCAGAATGTCATTCGTTTTTTAAATACGGTATTATATTTTAACAATGATGTATTATAACGAGAACATATAATATATTATACAGCGTAATAAAATAATCCAAAATGCTTTTATGATAGGCACAAGACACGAAAATACGATTATTTAATATTAAATCATATTAATGCGATATTTTTAAAGATATTTTGAATGAAGATATCTAGGGCTTTAATTAATTCGATAATCATGGTTTCATTCTAATTATCGAAGAATGCATTTATTATTTAGCAGCATAAATTGAAATGTCAAGAGTGAAATTATAAATTTTCCATTTTTGCTACTTCAAAAAAAATAACGACGATATTTTTCATACAAAATGTACGAAAAAAATAACAAGACGTTAGGTATTATATATTAACATTTATGAGAAAAATCTAAAGAAATGAGGAAGGTAATAAGGTACAATCCGACAAATATAATGAAAAATGCAAAGAATTATATATAAGAGATGAAAGATCAAGATATTAAAAAAATAAACATAAACATGATATATATTTATATTTAATTATATTGCAATTTTGGAAATAAGAAATTAATGAGCGATCGTTCGATCATAAAATACCGTTCAATAATATCTCAAAAAGATGTACCTTTATGCCATATTATTATGAATAATTTCGCGCTCATTAAAGATGCATTAATAGGAAGGCACTGAAAAATATGCGTTGTATAAAAATTCTCTGGGTGAAAACGGATAAAAAAAGTCGACAAATTAATTTCTATAGAGTAATGTCTGGATTTTATTTGAATAACAGCTTACATTTGGGTTACTAAATTTCTCGGTGAATCCACGAATAAAAAAATCGCTCAAACGTAACAAAATATAGCTCTGTGTCTAATCAATAGTCTCGTTGTAGATAATACGATTTGACGATAAAAATATTCACGCAACGCGAAGAAAGAGTGTTCTTTCACTGTAATTTTATAGTTTTGAGCTCATTTTAATTAGAGCTCATTTTAGTTTCGAGCTTATTTTTATATTCAATATAAAATAAAATATATTTATGATAATATTTATATCGCTATATTCTACAAATGAATGTATGACATATCATGTATTTCAGCGATGTTTCGCTATCAGTTGAACAATATCGAACTTCGAGCGTAACTGTATACGAAAATTGATGGAGTGGGAGTAAAACGCCAGCTTTTATTAGTTGAAAAAGTTTTAACGTAAGTGTTTTTGTTTCGTAACAAAAGAGCTTAAATCCAAGGAAATCACATTGCAAAAATAATGTAATTACCATGTATGCAAAGGAGTAGAGAATGAATGATAAACACACTTTAATAAGATAAAAGTTTTATAGTTTTTTACACGTACATATTTTCTCCATTGTATATCACAGATATTTAAGATAATAAGTTCGATCATGTGAGACTACTATGTTTTGTACATCTGAAGCTGCAGAAATCAATATAAAATCATACAAATATCAAACAACACATATCGATCCAGAGTTTATTGACAAATTGCTTTCTTTGAATTTTTCATATGAATAGATCTTTTGATAATTTCATAATGATATTTGTCATATCATTTCATTGCTTCTCAATGTAGTTTCTAAAGCTTCGATAACCGACTGCAATATTTAATTTTACCGTAATTAAAATAAATCGTGTTTGTGTATTCGTACATAACGCAAAATAATAGCAAAAATAATTTATAAAAATATCGAAATTGTTATTAATAAAATCGTACTGTATAGTAAATTTCGCCGCGCGCGTAAATTATTTTTTAGCCTGTCAACTAATGCCGCAATTATTGCATTGCAAATTACGGATTCGAGTATTTTTTATTGTACAATTAATTATTATTTGCATTTCGCTATATAAACTGTGACTATTCGATAAACAGAGACTAATTATAATCACTGATTATTGAGAAAATGATAAATCATAATGTTTATCATTCACTATGGCTTTTATAACATTTCCTCTTGTCAACAGAGAAAATATAGTCGATTTGGAAGAAAATTATCAGAATTTGAAGATTATCAGTTTTGAAAATTTAATACTATATAATTGCGTGAAACTAATTTTTTCAATTTTATTTTTCATTTGCATAATTACAAGATTCTATCATTTTCCTGAGTTGATGAAGCGTTCGTTACACACAATAGAATATTTTTGCCGAAATTTAATAAATTTTATATTACAATGATATTCTTCCAAATTCATTTTTCTTTCTGTTGAAATATATTGTTTCTGTGCTTTACACTTATACATACATTGCTATGTCTCGAAATTACGAAAAAAAAACCCTTTTATTCGCAATTTTCCACTGACAAATTGAAGATATAATTAAAAATAATAAAATTAAAAAATACTCTTTCCATTATTCTGGAATATATCTCAAAACTCGCGTAAACTCGCTCGTCTGACAGAAGTATTAATAATGCGAGTTTTAGAACGGTAATTGTTAGCTCATCATAAGTAGAAAATTCACTAATCAAAATAGTCTATCTTACATATGTCACAGATGACAAATGTCTAAAAATTGTTCTATGAAATAACTACACTCTATAGAGAATATAACTATAATATCTAATATTAAAATAATAATTTATATACATATGGCTGTAAATATATTCATCCTCTTAATGAAGTACCAGTAATATTAAATTTTCTTTAAATGCATTTTCACGTATACCAAATCGAAAAGAAGTTTTAACATATTTGAAGATTGTTCCGCCGCATTTTTATAGATTTTTATATCGGTAATATAAAAGCTACTCATTTTCGTTTCATATCTTGATAAATATAGAAATAAATTTTTAACATTTACGTCTTATTGATTTAAATTATATCAATTTAAATTATACTTGTTAATGTATACTAAGAATTACTAGGTTGAAAATCTATAACTATAGTATTATTATAGTATACTAACAGATAAAGTAGGCACTTTCATATCCTTGCACATTAACTATTTTTTTTGTTGTCAAATATTTATAAGACGTTGATACAGTCTTATCTCTGCGTGCTCTATATATATATATATATATATATATATATATATATATATATATATTCGAAACTATGTATATATTCGAAATTAAAGAAGGAAGTTTGAATATATGAAGGAAGTAAAAACTTAACACTACTATCCATGGCACATAAAAGAGCACGATCAATACAAGTCTGGCGCCAATAAAAATGTAGAAATGTTATTTTTATTAATATAATTTTTGATAGCCACGTAAAGTCATGCAATATTTTATCGACGTAAATTCCACATTGCATAGAAAATTGTCGATCCATATAAATTTCGTTGCATTGATATATCTCGCAAATTAATAATGAAAAGCATAAACAGAACTTCTAACGTTTTAATTATGACATGTACAAGAAGTAATGCGAACGCATAATAAAATAAATTTAAATCTCGGCGTCCAACTTGTAACAATCACGCCCACAAAAGGAAATAATTACTACATTTCGTCTCGTGTTCTAACATCGCCATCGTATTTAGATATCAATACTTGACCTTCCTCTCCTCGCCATTTCTGTCGTATATAAATGAAGATTCCGATGAAGAATATTAGAACTCCGATTCCTGCGATTCCAAAAAAGGTTACAGAACCTAATGATGGAAGAATTAAAAGTAGCTCAACGTTGCCTGAGTATTCGGCAGTTAAATTAGCCTCTTGAGTAAACCACAGCATTGGGATATAAGTCTTCTGTACATTCTCAAACATGCTGAAATATCGAAAATTAATTGAACAAAACATTTTCTTGTTTGTTATCAAATTAAAAAGGTTATAACGCATTGAAATAGTCCTTTAATAGATAGGATTATCCGGAAAATAAGGTTACAAGATTTTTTAAAAATACAAACATGCATATATTTTAATGAAATGAAGTGACGGGAGACCTCTATGAAACGGGAATAAAAAACTTGTCCCACGGTTGACAAAATGTATTGAAGTAAATAGTGATTATGTGGAAAAATAATGTAATACTTATATACTATAATCCCTGTAAGTTTCATTACAATATATGCATGTTCATATTTTTAAAAAAATCTTGTAACCTTACTTTCCGAATAACCCTCGTATATATTATAACATCTTTTCTAAAAGTTTAAACTTTTTTAATTACTCAGTTTAGTTTCTATATGAAGTATTAATGGAAGCCGATATTTTAAATAGAATACTTTGCACATTTTATTAAATAAATTTATTTTGTTAGCCCAAGAATTTCCTTTTCTTTATTTTCATAATCTTCTAAACAATTTCTCTTTTTGTTTTTTCCTTATGAAGTTTTTATTTTGTTAATGATTTATCTATGCTGTGCTCGTCTGTTACTTACCTCATACCAGCCACTGGTTCCAGCAATAAGTTTAATTGCAGTTGTGCCTTAACCATAAGTGGGATACCTGAAGTCTTTAAAATTTCTTTCATACAATATTCATTGCATACTTTCTGTTTGTAGCATTTATAATTTATAAAAGATACTTACTGGTTCCAGAACAATAACCAATTCGTGTTTTTGTTTATCTGGTGACATTCCTGTTATGTTCTCTGTATAACTTGGATCGGCTAGATAAAAGTGTGGCATACTAACAAAAGCCGGCGCTCCAAATTTGCAAGATGAAATATTTAATGTTCCGCTGGGTCCACAATTTCCATTGGGACAAAAACATCGTCTCGAAGGTATAGATTCACCATTATCAAGCATATCTTTCGTTCCAATATACTTATTTCCTGTTATACCTTCAAGTTTCATTGTTTCTACGAATTGCAAATCCACATACCTAAATAATAAGTAAATTTTAATGCATTATCTTCTTATTCGAGGTTGATTTTGGAAGAATTAAAATTAACTTTGTGTCAATTTATATATTTTATATATATAAGTAATCTGTATAAAAAAATAAAAACACATGTGTTCCAATTTGTCTGATTTAATGCTACGTCTTAAAAAAAAAACAAGCCGAAGCTACTTGTATACTCTGTATAAAAACTAATAGTGGGAGTTAACAGCAAATGAATGGATTAATATTTAAATCGAAGCTTCATTTATTATAATATAATTAAGTGTAAATTTTCATATTAACTTAAATGATAATGTTTTTATAACCACTCACGTGCAAATATCAGGAACGAATACAGGTATGGTGTCATTGTTCGCTAAAGGTGGCCAAAAATCTCCCAACGTTCCATGTATCATATTACAAGAACCCGTATAATCATTTGTCCGGTTACTGTAATTCCATTCTTTTATCATTCCCATGCCGTACAAATTATTTGCTCCAGTTAACATATTGAATACGCCGTCGTAAGTAGTCGAGCCGTTTCTCTGTGAGAAAAAAAAATGAGTTTTACATTTTAGAGATCATTGCTTGATGCACGTTTGATTCATTGTACTCACCGCGTAGAACCATGCAAATTTAGAATAAGGTAAATCGGTCACATTCATCTTTCGCACAAGATCCAACAACGTGTCGTTGAATCCTTCAAACATCAATGTCTTCACGCTTTTAGTTAATATTAGTTTCTCTCCTAAACGCACCATAACTCCATTGACTATCTTGCGTATAAATATAGGCTTATTTTTCATCGCAGTTGCAATCGTCTAAAATTGGATATACAATATAATAATTAATATAACAATTGAATATACAATGTAAAAAAGTGTGCAATTGATCGTCTAATAATTCCACCTTACCACAGCTATCGGATTTATGTTTGTAACTTGATCGGTTAAATTTCCATTCGACATAGATTGCTCAAAAAACCAAACTTTCTTCCTTTGAAACGTGACGGTTCCATTTTCATTCCATACTCGATTCACTTTGTAATCGATTTCTCTGCAAAAGAGACACGTAAAAATCTGATATAACGTTATGATTTTTATACTCATTTCCACCAATGTAGATTTACTTTAATCTCGATTCAACTTACTCTTCATCTTTTTCTAATTTTTAGAACTAGAAAAAAACGAAGAGTAAGTTGAACCGAGAAAGTTAATCTATATTGGTGGAAATGGACATTAGAGTAGTAGAACTTTTATGAAAATAATGTTACCGAAAAACGTAAGGTCCCATTTCCTGAAAATGTGGTTTTACACCTGACGAAAACTCATGTGGATTAGTCCAATTGAACATATAGAATTTCAAGTACATTGGAATAGGAGTTTCCACCCACATATTGAAATTGAAAGATGTTTGCGTTAACGTTATTAGCTGCATAGAAATGCGTATATATTACACACAATCTTTAACATAAATGTATTGATGTAAAGTTTTTATATTTCTTGAATATACCTTTGTAAATAGCAATTCGTACAGCATAGTGGCCCAAAGTGATCCTGTGATGATTCCAAAAACCATGATTATTAAACCGACAATTGAGATGGTTATAACTTTTTTATAGGACCGCGCCATTTTTACGGGAACTATAGGTCTGAAAGCAATAAACAAACGTTAATCATCATTTCTCTTTTAATTTTTATTGTGACATGAGAATTTTCATTTGCCATACTTGAATCAATTATTATATGGCATTTCTTAATTATATAATTAGAAAATTAAAGTCGTTTAGAATGTGCAGAAATTCCATTTAGCATCACAAAATGATGTTAAACAATGCAAAATAGATAAATTTCAGAACTTTAGAATAAAATACTTAAATTACAATCAGTTACTTCAAAAATGTCACCTACTTTCTAAATTCTTTGGAGTGGAATCTCACTCTAAAGAGTGAAAATTGAACATCTTGAAAAAGAGTGGTTCAATTTTCAATCTTTAAGAACGAGATTCACTCCAAAAGTTTTAGAGAGTAAGAAAAAAAGAGAATTTTATGTTGGGAAACTCAGTTTCGACTATAAGAAATTTATAAGAAACCAGACAAGAGTTTTGCTACAAAAATATTTTGATTAAAATTGGAGTTAAAATGACACATATTTGAAAATGACACATTATGAACACAGATTACGATATATTATTATAAAAATATTTTTTTATAAATATAAGTGAAAAAAGTTGCAATTCTCTCAATTGCGACATCGCTGATTACTACATATCTCCAAACTCAAGCAAATTCTTTCCCACAGAAATGATTTTAAGAGTGACATCTGTAAGCTCAAAAGCTGTGATTTTTGATAGACAAGTCAATTATTTATAGATTTTATTTTAGTTAATTAGAAACATAAAAAAAACTTACATTAAAAAATTCTTACAAACAATAAAATGAACATTGTTACACAACCGAAATAAGTAATGTAGTATAATTATTGATTACGTCATTCACGGAACAACGAATATGTTGCACATAACAGTAGATATCATAGGCGTACACAATGCAGTATACCGGATAGTCATACATAAAGTGAGCGTCTCTAATAGTTAAACGGTTAGCAATAACAAAAATTATAAACTAGTGAAAATCAATTCTCTCTATTCATTATGTTTTAATTAAAATCAGATGACTCTTCCTGGAAACGCATAGCTCTCGTTGGCCCAGCTCGCGTGAGAACCGATTAAAAGATCTCTACGATACTTCGTGAACACGGTGTATATGTTACACGGAATGTATATGTCAGTCGGAATGTCAGAGTTGAACATAAACAAGCGATTTCAACGATTTTATCAACATCATATTTCCATACAAAAAAAATAGCATTTGCGAAAAAATTAAACTATAACATTACGCGAATGCGATATGTGATATATATCTGGTATATATTAACCTATACCTTACCGTTATTTATCTCGGTAATAATCGAGAACGGATGAGAGACAAAAAGGTGAATTGTCTCGCATTAAAGGGCCTGCAGCGGTGCACCTTGATCACGGAAGATCGCAATTTTTTCACAGTCTCGCACGAAAATTTCATAATATATCATCGGAAGACGTACGCGGATCTATCTATGCTTCCTTTTTTCTCTACTACATGTAGTACACCATAATACACCAGAGTACACTTTCTACACTCGATACTCTGTGTATAAAAAGCAGCATTGCTGTATATATCTATAGATTATTGTCCCTATTAATGTACTTTTTAGTCAATTTGCTTATTACTGAATTAATTATTAAATATTGTAGCTTTAATTTTATCTGCTTGCTATCAATATCGGGTTTTCAACTATTTCTTTTTCTTATAATATTTCTTTAATCTAAAAAATTTAAATTTTATTAATATTTTATAATGCTTTTGACAAAAATAGAAAACATGTTTTTGTCCCTATTAATGGATCTTCTTAACGGTTATGGCCCTATTAATGTGCCCCCAATTTGTGTGCCTATCCACATTTGTCTCATTTTAATATATAGTTACTAAAACAGATAATAAATTTAAGTTAATTGTTTATGTTATAATATTACATAAAAAAATCATTATTTCAATTATATTTATTTTAAACACTCATAACACAACGTTTTCAGCTCCAATACAGGGCACATTAATAAAAACATTAATAAGGACAAACTTAAAATCTTGCAGTACGTATTACTGGAGGATTTACATAAATTCCTTACATCTTTCGAAAAATATTTAAAATACTTTAATATTAAAAAAATAAAATATTATCTTCGTATGCATTAATAAAAAATATTTTTTCTTATTTATTTGTGCTAGTTTTCTTTATGACTTATCGATTCAGCAAACGAGAATGGATTGAAATGAATTGAAATGATTCAGGATTCAGATTTTCTAAAAATAATACTAACTTTTTCTGTGAGCACGTTGTGAATACTGTTCAATTCAAAATTTTGTTTAGGAAATGTAGTTTTTTAATTTAATTGAATCCAATTGAAACCAATTAAATCTAAAAAAAAGTATTCGTTATTTTTAAAATACGCATTCGGATAGAAAAAAATTTCAATCCATTTTAATCCATTCTCGTTTACTGGAGAAATACAAAAGCACACTAATAGGGACAGGCACAATAATTGGGACAGTCATCCTATTGTATAGCAGGACTTTTTTTAAGGATTTATGTGTCACATTTCAAAACACACACACATACACACACACACACACACACAAAATTATCAAAATAATAAAAATGACGCAAGGAACTTTCTAGCAAGAGACAAATTGACATAATATAGTCATATCCTGTCCTTGTTCAATAATCAGTAAGAAACAAAAACAAAATAGCTCTTATGCCAATTTGTACCTCTGCTGAAAAGTTCCCATGAATTGTTTTATTTTTGCGTAAAATTTGGGCACAATTTTCATTGGTTTAAAAATTGTTTAATTTTTTTTATTGTCTTGATTTTTATGTAAAATCGTTTTTTGTAGTACCTACTCATTTACAAATTTAATGAACAAGTAATATTACGTCACTTGCATAAGCGCTTTTTGAGTTTGTTTCGCAGATGCTGCGCTATGCTACGTGAGATGATATTAATTAAATGCCTTCCATTTATAGTAATGTACAAGTCGACACAAATATCATTAACTTTCTTTCCAATAACGAAGATAGAATGATACTTGTGTTACAAATTAATGGAAGGCACCCATTGATATAGGAAGGCACCCAAAACATTCTTAAAAAACATTATTAATTCTTTAAACATTACTAAATGTCGAGTATGAGAATAAATAATACAGAGATGAAGATAATGAAAGTACAGGCGTTGCTACTCGATAGAGCAAGTCTAAAAATGTATGAAAATCAAAAGCAAAATAATGGAGCAAGCTATATCCAAATAGGTAAAATATATATGTTGATATCATTACATTTATCATTAATATTAATTAAAAATTTTCCTATTACAATAAAGAAATGTTTTAACGTTCTAACTAAATAAAAAAATTTTCCATTTATTAGTATATGTATAGATTGAAATTTATGTATTTATTATAAGTATTTTTATTTTATAAAAAATATGTTTTATAAAATATCTTTTCATGATAAAATCAAAAATGTACTATATATATTATTGTATTTTAAATTTCAATATCGTAAATTTTTCATTTCTACTTTTCATTAGTTTTCCGATTTGCCTTTCCATTAAAACGCTTTTTATAAGAATTTTGACTTTGTACAACAGTAGTACTGAACGTTATGTTGCACTCTACAAAATTTTCTTAAGTGAAAATGTTACTAAACAGTATGCGGTGACTGGCAACTGGCACGCTCTATTTGTTTTGAACGTTATTTTAAATAAACTGTTACTTTTTGTTGATTATTATTATTACGAGAGGTTTGAAATGAAGGTTACAAAACACGCGCCGACTTAAAACGAACTTATCTACTATCATTCTAATGATATTCGAAAGTCCTCAAGGGCATTAGATGTGTCTGTAAAGTAATATTTTTCTGAATACATTTTTTAGTTTTGGATTTCTGTCGGAATATTCCCGACATTCCAATTTTTTATTCTGCTATTTTGCCGGAAGCTTTCACTCACTGTGTTTTATGAATTCTCTGAAGTAATTATAATTAACTTCCTCGTTTCCCATGTTCCATATGTATGTAACGAATAAATTTTTTATGCTTCATACGTTATTTTTGCTAGAAGCAAAATTGTGAAGCAAAAGTAAAAAAATGAAAGAAGAGATCGAGATGATAAATGAAAAAGTTAAATGATTGGAGGAAATTAAAAGAAATATCTCATTAGAGAAAAAAATTTTAAAATCTCATTAGATATCCTTTTAATTAAAAAAAATGTTATAGAAAAAAAATTATATCCTGGATATATTTTTATTTATAATATGTATAATTTATAATGGTTCTTCGTTCGAGAAAATTTTAGAAAATGTAATCAAAGAATCAATAGATAAATGTGAAAATATTCACATATTGATTTTTATTATCAAGATTTACATTGGCTCCGATTACACTAACTTGAAGAATTCTTACCGTACTGACGTAGAGGTTGCATTTCTGCGCACTTTAGGTTTTTGTGATTCGAAATCAGTCATTTTGATCTCTCTCAAATATCTCGCATCCGAGGAAAAAGTAATAACAGCAGGTCGCTTTCGTCTTCACCGAGAAATTAGTTTCAAATACAATCGCGCGTCCTCGAATTACTTGGCTTACTTTCACATTAATAGTCACAACGAACAGAATGGAAATCTGCCATTTACAGAAATCAAATCCCTAAAATGTTGTTTCTATATTTTTCTGCAACGCTTATTCGTATGTCAGAATCAATAACTGTTAGGCTCAAAGTCTAGTCACTGATTGAAAATATCAATCATGATGACAAATGGGACAAATGATGTCAACAATATGATTGTAAGATTTCAAGTGCTTTATTCTGATAAAATTGAATATCGTTAAGAAACGAAAGGTTGCTTCATTTTTATCAAGTTAAGATAAGATCCTCTTCGAAATAGTCACAAGATATTTTTTTTATTTCTTCTATAAAACGATGAAATTTCATAATAACTCGTGTTAAGCAATCTATATCGAGATCAACATTTTCCGAACTTTTCTCTGAATTAAAAGTAATACAAAATGTCAATTAATAATCTTACATATTTATTGAATTAAAAACAAATAAAAAATGCACGATTCCAAACGAAATTGATTAAAGTATGATCTTAAGAAGATCGTTAACTAATTCTCGACTACAGCAACAATCATTTGGACTCGAAGCGAAAAATTTTAGATAGCTATACAATCTGTACTGAAATTTTCTAAATTATTGTAGGTAAAAAATCTTTGAAACTCTATCAATTCAATCGTCATAAGGAGCAAGTTGATGTTTTGTATTTTAATGCTTTAAAACTTAGGTATAATTTTTATAGTTATATGTATAGTTGAGGGAAGTCAAAAACCACGAAAAAAGCTTCGAGTCGACTCCAAAGTTTGCGATTTTTTTCCACATTTCCTACATTGAAAAAAAAACTAAATTTTAATAAATATTTGTTTGAATATTAAATATTATTCTAAGTAAATATTTACTAAATGTAAGTATTTATTTGATATTAAAATTATTATTATTAATAATTATTATTATTTGACATTAATTTGATTAAACTATTCATTCTTTATTGAGTAAACATTTATTTACTGTAAGTAAATGTTTACTTAGTATTATTTTAAAAAAAATGTATTAATATTTAATAAATTTTTTCAGTGTTACGCATTGATGAAATGATTGCAAGTAGCTTGTAAGCAGGAGTTGCTCTTCTTTATGAATTAAGATTAATCGAAATGATAATTACATCGAGATAAGCGATAAACCATAACCGGCACCTGATAATGCAATCCCAATCGTGGTATCTCTTAACACATACGATGTCCCTTTTTCCGCAATCTTACTTTACACTTGTGCCATCTTCTAAGACGGTCATCTCGACAGTCTCGATCATTACGATAGATATGACATGCAGCTTCCACGTAAGAAAGTCAAAGACTATGCAATGAGCATAAATAGAACGACGCATAAATAGAAACCACAGATTTTTATTCGTTAGATGAGGTGAGTTAATGACTAATCGTTTAATGAACAAATAATTGGAATTGCAAATAAGAGACAAAGCGGTACATACATTAGCTACATTAATAATACGTCAATCTTTTATCGCTCAAAGTTCAGATTTATTCATGCGATTGCAGGCGTGAGAGATACTTGAAACAATGAATACTTGCAGATTGCTTGATAGTTGTAGATAAAAAATGTTCGATTGTAATACTTTTAATTGATATATCAAAAATTAATCAAATTTTTTCAAGAGTATTGTATAATTGAGAATAAAAATTTGCATAACGAATATTCTAATTTATTTCAAGAAAGTCGAAAGAAATTATCAAAATATATATTATTTAGGACTTCAAATTTTTTATATTACAATTATATAGCAAAATAATCTGAGAAAATTTAAATTTAAGTCGAAAAATAGCATAAATTCTCCGAAAAATCGATCGATATACTTAATCAGGTTCTTAAAAATAATATTTGGAAACTTAAGTGAATTAATAAATTTAGAAAAAATTTTTACTAAAATTTTATTGAAATTCATTGAATTAATCTATTATAACTTCTTTTTTTTTTTTATATGATTTTAGAATATGTAATCTTTTGTTTATGTAATATTATACCAATTATGAGTCATTTTCATTTGTGATGTCATTATATATGTTATGTATCGTATGTATATATATGTATACGTATATATATGTTATGTACGGAAGGCAAAATAAATTTTTTATTCTATGATTTATTCATCGATGTGCTCCTATTCTTTCTTATCAAGTATAATTTTGAATTCATTTACATATGTTTACATATACAATGCAAAAAGAACATATATTTGAAATAATTTATTTGCATGTTGAAATTTTCTTTTGGTATTAAAATATAGTTTGTTAAAATATAATTTATTTTTTTGACATTAATTATTATAATTATTACATAATTATTATAATATGTACAAATATATGCTCGACAAAAGATAGCATATAAATAAGATAATTATATAGAAAAATTGTGAATTATTTATTGCTATTTATATTCTTTATTTTAAGCAACACAATTTTTAAGTGAACACGCAAAAAAAAAAAGATTTGCTAAAACAACTTCACTGATTTAGCAAATCTACAGCCGTAATATAGGAATAGCCAATTTTGTATGTTAAAGTAGCAAAGTTTTGTAGCTGAATTAAATTAAAGGTTGTAATTAATCGTTCTAATAGCATAGCAAATTTGTTAATATAGCAAAGATAATTTCTGAAAAAATGGATTTATCATAAAGTTCAACTTTTATAACAAAACATGCTAACTAAGATAGTGATACTTATGTTGTTATGTACTATGTGAAGAAGTAAAAAAAGTTTGTTAGTTGCATATCAACAAAATAAATGGTTATTATATGTATTCAAAAATGTTTTAGTATATATTTATTATTTTGTTTATTATAAACATCGTTACTGTTTAATATTTGTCAAATTGTTTAATTTACTTAATATGTCAGTAAATCTTTTGCACGGCAACGGTATACTGGATATAAGTAAAATTGCGAAGAAATTGTGAAAGTGAAAGCAGCGAAGAGAAAATATCTCTTCGCTGCTTTCACTTTCATAATTTCTTCGCAATTTTCACAATCGGTAATTGCGTGGCATCGCGATTCAAACACAACCGAAAGAAAGTTATCACATCCTGCTACAAGACCAGATAGAGAAACAACACGATTCTTTGTCCATCGTGATTCACGCTTACAGATTTGTACGATTTATCACGTACGTTTTATTTTTGACTTCGAAGTTTCTAAAGAATTATTTTTAACTTAGACATTTCTAAAAAATCGTAACAAGTAAATGCATTACACGAATAAATGCGAAAGTCAATTATTTCATAAATTCGATTATAAAAAAAAGGACCTATCCGTAAACTCTATATTCAAAAAAGAAAATTAAATCAAAATCTATGCCTTCGCAAAACAATGAATTATGTTGACGATGCTAGCATCCAATAATGACAATTATTGTCTCGTTGAATTATTTTTATCATTGATACCGATACATACCGAATGTCACATTTTATTTTAATAGTGCGTAATTGCGAACACTCATCAACGGCAAATTTTTCCGCTTGCGAACGATAAAACTAACGCGCCCATCACGAATCAATCTCCACACTAACGAAACAAGAGTGTTTCCGTAATTTAATTTTAACAATCTATTCCCCGATGGATATACGAGATAATCGGGAGACCTTTGATGATTGTTATATCATTTTGGCGATCATCTCGTATTACTTCATATCGACATAGTATCGATATTAGCAAAACGAACAAAGAATTGATAAGAGATTCACACGAAGCTGGATTGCGCAGATTAATCAAAACAAAAGAATTCTTTTTACCCACCTATTGTTCTCGAAGTTCAAGTGTACTTTTTACGTCCGTCTCGCCTGCACTGAACGTGTGTCTGACACACTCAACTCGAGTCGCGCGTCACCGCGTGAATATGCGATTATATGCAAGTTCGCACATCGACTGTCGCGCGAACAATCGCCGTGGACGCAGATTCGTGCGATTCGTAGCAGCACGCGATATCACTTTTCTTTCGTTCATGGGTCTTTTACACGTATACGTGTCGATCAACTAAATAATCAACAACTTGAGGCTGCGAATGCGATATACGCAGAAAAAAAAGAAAAACACAGTTACGGAAAGTGCTGAAGGATATTTCGAATTGGAGATAAGACAAGATTGATAAGATCGTTATGTAAAAAAAACAAAAAAAGTTTTTATTTAACTGAAATACTGTGTCAATGTTGATTGACAATTATGAGCTAGATACAAACATATAAATTGCGTAATAAGAAATTTCACACACTAGTGATGATGCACACTGCGGTGCGATTCTTTTCAGTTCTACGTAGTTACGTTATCGCAACTTCGTTAGAGGCAGAGTAATTGGACCCGTAATGACACATACAATAGGTCTGTTTTTTATTCTTTCATTGGACTATACTCTTATTTCTCACTTTCGTCAGATATCAAACATGTACTTTTAGTTTCAAAAGTATATACTAATCCGATCACAAAAAACAGACCTAATATGTAATCAAGACTAGACTACGTAACATCACACGTTGGACGGATAGAAATATATAAACATAAATAATAAAGATGTACGACGTGCGTTAAATTATTACTGAAGTACTCGTGCTGTTCATATCTTCTCGTAACTGTGTCCGATCCCGTACTCTCGCACACATCAAACTATACTCCAACACGCCGATTCGAATATTCATCTCGGAGATTTCATTCTTCATCCTCGTGATCATTTTCTTTATATTAATAAGCGGCGCTGTAAATATACATTTTAGAATAAAAATTAGATATTTGAATCACGTCGGAATAATATCTATACTTTCTAAATTCTTTGGAGTGGAATCTCATTGAGCCAGTTTAAAAAAAAAGAGTAGTTCAATTTTCAATCTTTAAGAGTGAGATTTACTCTAAACGTGTTGAAATAAATTTATACTTACTTCCATCAGTCATGCTGGAGCCTCTCTCATCCATTTCTCTCTTCACATGTTCCAATTCCTCCACTAATTTATTAAGAACACGCGTTCGTTCGGTCACACCACCACTAACGTCTCTGTACTGTTCCTTAACTTTCGATAATTCTTCCTACATTAATTATTATAATTGACATGTCACTATCTGTATGTGTAATTTAATGATACAATAATATTTAAGTTAAATATAAAAATATAATATTTAAAAATATATAATTGAATAACTCACTTGCAACGAGCGATAGTCTGTTAAAGATGGTTCGAGTTGCTTGTTAAGATAAGTTTCCCTAGTCTTAATCTTGTCTAAAGTGCTCCCGATATCGGTGTAGATTTTGTTCAAGTGGACCTTTGTACCGCTCAGATTGGTCGCGATATTCGTACGCAATTGTTTCATCTGCTCGAGATGCGCTCTCCAATCTCTTGAATCTACGATACATTAAAGTATGTAATAACGCTCGTTTTACTTAACCGAAATAAAATATATTCATTCAAAAATATTTAATACCTGTCTTAACAGTCACTTTCAAACGAGGTAGAACTTTTTCTAATTCTAATTGCCACTCTTCCCTGTTAGTCGTAGATTCTAAAATGCTGTCTAATTTTTGCGTCTCGCTCTGGAATGTAAAAAAATCTAGTTGATGATTTTAATAACAATATATATATTACGTTATTTAAAATTCTCCTCTAAGAATAAAATTTCACCTACAATATTTTGTCCGTAAATTTTTGTAATATCATCTATATGTAAGATATCTTGATCGTCGTCGTCATACTCAGCCATCATTTCCTCCTCTACTTTCTCCAAGATTAATTCTGCATCGTCATCCTCGATATCTGGTTCCGGAGTAGGTTCATCGGGTGGAATATTTATCCTGATGTTAATCGCAGTTTAATAATTTATTTAATTTAATGAAACTTACAATGGAAACTACCAATTGTTGTACCTTTTCCATTTGAACTGTACGACCTTTAAAGCGTTATCAGCCAAATTATCCAAAACATAAACAGCATGTTCTCCACTGCCTTGCTTCAGTTTATTGGGTGGGAATTCCACGGGTATATCGATTTCTCTGAGATAATCTAAGATCAGAGCTATTGTGGAATTAGGATCATCTGATTCTTGTGGTATTTCAAAGTTTTTTCCTGCTTTTCTAATCAGCCATGCAGCCAGACAAGTAAACGTATAAAATTGTTCACCAGGATTTGTTGGAATTACAAAGTGATGCCTGTTTTTTCAATGTTTACGATTATCTTATCAGATATTAAATAGAACATACTGCATCAACATTACGATATCTCACCTATTGATTGGCTTTATTTTTAGTTCTTGTACAAATTCCTCATCGTAATTCAACAACTTCAATTTCTCCAACATATCTTCCATTCGAATGTTTATAACATACGATGCCGACGGAGCACTTCCGTCTTCCACGACGATTTTTTGAGTATCTCGAAACATGTTGCTGGCCTTTTCAATATGTATTGTATTGAATCTATAAAAAGATTAGTAAACCCTTTTAATGAAAATATTGCATGAATAAATTAAACAGCTCAAATAATAATAATAAATAAGTAAAATAAAATTCTTAATTATCAAAATTGTAAACAGAAATTGTGCTTAAAATTAATACATAGTTAATAATTAAATCTCTAAATTCCTTGTGATAGAATCTCACTCTAAAGAATGAAAATTGAAATAGTTTTGAAAGAGCATTAAAAAAGTCTTTAAAAAAATTTCAATTTTTAAGAATAAAATGAAAAAAATTTCATTTTTCAAAGTAAAATTAAAAAAATTTTAGAGAGGATGTACTCACTAGATAGTTGCAACGCAGCCTTGTATCTCTAATATTTACTTCTAAATTCTGATGTACTAAGAACTAGCAACATACTGTATCATTCGTGTGTGGCGACGGAAATCGAGAAATCAATTAATCAAAGAATTGATTAATCAATTGTGTGTTGTAATACAAACATTGTCATAATTCATCGATTAGGACCAACTAAAGGTAAACAGGTTAAGCTGGCCTTTTGTGTTGATAAACATCGATGGCATCACAAATGTGACTTCTAAGACTTTTCTGAAAAATCAATAGCTTTCACAATCAATCGTCGTTTAGCCGTCGACGAGTTTAACGTGTTTGATCACAATATAAAAAAAAATAGCAAAATGCAGTGATCAATTGGAAATTTATTCTGATCGCAACAAATCGGACCAACTTTAACCAAATTTCGTTAGTTTAATTCTCACTGATCGTCTCGTGATTATTTTTAAATGTTCGTCCATCAATTTCTGCAATTTCTTCCATGTTTTCAAAGGTCAAATTATTCGTTGACAACTCGTGTATTTATCGCTGTCATCGCTGATAGCGCCTGCGTTGTGAGTGCTGCGTGTATCGTATTTTTTTTTTATACACCAAAAGTACAAAATCTACCACTAGATGGCCATTGTCTATACGATTAATTTTCGTTGTGTCTGATTTTTAGATAATAATCATAAAATTTTTATTAACGATATGTCAAGACATTTTACGTTTAATGAAATATTTCATGGAGATGCTCGAGATGATGTTTGATCGCAGTAGATTCATTTGGAACATCGGAGATAAAAAGTCATCGACTTCTCGCATGTGCTCCAGAACTGATAAATTCGTATATATAGCGCCTGGAAAAGAGCGACTTACGGAAGCGTGTGCTAGTGATGGCACAACTGAACATTGATCGCTAACGTTAGAGCTATGGCAGATCTGCTCAGTGGGTGTTGTCACGTTGTCGTAAGCTTCAAGTAGCTTGAGTGTCAGACTCCCGATTGCGCATGCATCTTCGTGGCTCGTCTTACGATCACGGATTTGCACGCCTGCACGGTCTGAGTCTTCACGTCACTCCTCGAAGTACCGCGATTTCCAAATTGGGGGGCAATCGAATAGGTCAGACGAGGTAATTTGTCGCTTCCATATGCAGGCACTGCTGATGGCGGTACGCCATTTTTTGTCCTTTAAATTCACCAATCCTTTTGTAATTTGGAATTTTTTCTGCCTTTCCTTCAACTCGGTCTTATTAGGCTTGTTTTTTTTAGCTGAACTTTTGCCACCAGTTCATCTTTCTTTGTCTTTTCTCTTGGAAAAAAAGGAAGAAAAACTGGTGCAAAAGTTCAGCAGTTTAGCTAAAAAAAAACCAGGCCTATTGTCTCATGAAATCTTTGAATTGACTAATTCAAGAAGAAAAGCTACGAGCCAAGTAAGTTCTTTAATGTTAAACAAACGAACATTTCGATCCCAATGGGATCATTATCAATAAAAAGAATACATTTAATTTGAATTGACATTAATAGTAAATAAGTGACACAAGTATTTTTACTTTCGTACAAGAGAAAAAAATGTTGCACATCTTTACAGACTTTGATTTGGGAAATTAGACTGTGACGATTACATTAGTTTCTAGGATTATTTCTTATGAGTTCTGGGAATCGATTTAAAACAATATCGCCAATGAATGATATAATTGAGAATGTTATTGTTATATTTATATGTACGAGAAGTTTTCATTTTTATTTCAAAGTACAAAATGGCTTCGTCAAGCTTCGATCTTTTTCTGCGTCTCGCTATTAATCTCTGAAGAAATTTGCGTGAAGAGGAGATTCCAATTCCAAACTTCATCCGGTTCCTTCACTAAATTCTCATTGTACAATTTGTCTGCAAGGAGAGAAAGGCTGACGCCGTCCAACGATGTATATGCAGCATTTTTTACCAAATCAGTATCCAATTCCTCGTACGCAGTTACTCTATTTGCGTTGACTCTAAAAATTACACATCACAATTTAATTCATCTCACAATATATAAAAAAATTTCTTTTTTACTGAAATAATAATAGTAAGTTATTCATATAATAATGTAATATTATAATTAAAAGAACAAAATAACTTTCGTAAAACAAAGATACTTATAATTTTTTATTTTTAGTACTCTTTCTCTTTCTATTGCAAAAGAAAATTAATTAATTATTATTTTTCATCTAGATTGTAACTATAAATTACTTTGTGTGCATTTTATGCAAGAATTTTAATATAATTTTTATTATAAAAATCTTCAATAATAATAAATAATAAAAATAAAGATTACTTACGTGGGAGCACTTGCAATGTCAGATGAGATGTTATCTTCTTGGATTTCATCCAAATCTGGTATAACTGGAATATCTATAAATACAGAGATCAATAATATGAAGAAGTAATGAGTAAAGAAGTATATCAATTTTTTTATGTCTATTTTTGTGAATATTGAAAAATTACATTAATAAAAGAATTGATTTAAATGAAATAAAATTATTAATTAAATAATTGGACAATATATAAACTCTTAATATGATTTTTCCTAAATTAGCTCACCATCTTCTTGTTCCTCCTTTTCAATCACTCGAAAACGTTCCCTAAGAAATAGGTTTATCAATAGCTAGATACTTGATTCTTCACTTTTATGTATTGTACTCACTGTTCAATGATATTTGACGTCGCCTTTGATCTGTGCAATGAAAAAAAATTGTTGTCTTACTCTAACTGGTTGTCTTAAACATTAACAAATTTTAATTCAGTTATACATTTGTCATTTTTTGTAATATATATCTTCTTCTGGATATATAATGTAAACTCCACTACAGAGAATTATTGTTTGCATTAAGTAAAATTGGTGGGTTCGCTTATTGCAGATTATAAATTAATATAAGTCTAACACGAACTTAAGATATGAATATGTATGCAATATGAATTTTTGAATGTCTTTTATTTCTTTTTTCATTTACGTGCACTTAACTTTTATGAAATAAACTTTTTAATCTTCTCGAAACACTAGAAGTCGATGAAAGTAGATGGAAAAAATAGATAATAAAAATCTGCTGCTGTTACAAATAGTGTCGTTACACATAAATGACAAAAAAAAATCGAAAATTCTTATTGCTCTTGTCGACTTTATAATTAAGTTACAATTTACTTACTTGCCACTTTTCAATTCGTCACCCCAGCCGGTTTTTCTCAACCGAGGTGGAACTATTGGTCTTTGCATAGATACAGACTTTCCGGATGATAAGGAAATAGGACTCTCCAGAGGATCATCATCGGATTTATTATCTTCTAGCAAATTATTCTGACCTGCACGTCTACCTAGACGAGGTAGTAGCTGCAAATTGATCAATGCACATTTAGAATTTCTTAAAACTATATATCATATATATCTTTATATAATTAATTCTCTCATTAATATTCTATAGACTTGTCCAATTTGAACTCCGGAGCCAAAATGCAAAGCCATCGACACAAAAAAATGTGGATGAGATTTCGGGGACTGTCAAGTGTTGATACGCATTTAAGTGATACTTACATAGTTCCTCAACACTACATAGTTCCTAAAATCTTACTCACTTGAATTCTTTTACGTCGATGGCTTTGCATTTTGGTTGCGGAACTCAAATTGGACAGGCCTGCTCTATAGGGACTTGAGAAAATTTTAAGACCTTACCTTTTTCGAAGTGATCTCAAGATCGTTAGCCCAATCCATCTTTATTCTTTACGCAGTATTAAAACATGCGTCGAAGTATCAGGTGAATGCCCCAGTGTTGTAACTTAAGGCACTTAAGTCAGACTTTACGGTACATTTGACAAATGTATGGCCGCTGCTTACATTTGCAAGCGGTAACCATAACGACCGACTTTATTCCTACACATACATACACTAGTAGCCACACAATTAATTTTACATGTGCATAAGATGAGTACACGTATATGTATTCATGTAGAAATTGAAGATTGCTCAACTTATCATGATACTTACAATTTTTTATATGAGAAAATGAAAATTCAGAAGAATTACTCATTTTTCAAATTGTCAATTCGCTTATCTAACAATGTCAGATTATCAAATCGCTTGCTTGAAAGAAAATTTCTTTTAGGTTTTGATTGTTTCCTCTCTCAGTCTTTGCTATTTTATTTTAGGGAAGAGCAACGGTATATTTTACACTGTGAGGAGGATACTGCTAGGAAATCACCTTCTTATTCCCTATGCTTCTTCCCTTCCCTATATCATGTTAAGGCGTGTATACAACTGAACGAATGACCAGTCATGGGAACAGAATGCTAAGCATCGTTCGTTCGTATTCATTCGTGTTTTATCTAATTTATGTTTATCGAATGGGATGATAAGAAAATTCCAAATAATTTAATAATAAATTTGATTTTGCATTTGTTGTTCATTATTCATTAGATTAATAAGTTATTTTTAGTGTAGATTTATTCAAAACTTTCAAATAGAGTCAACATAAGAATGTTAAATTCTCTCTTAAAAATCAATGTCGCAAACTAACGTTTATAAAGGAATGGATAATTTTTAGATACTCTACATACTTATTTTTAATCATCAAAATTATTTTCAAAAATAATGCTGTTAGTATACATCTTTTTTTTCAGTGCAGTAGTTACTGTTATAACATAAAAAGTATATATAAAAATTATGCAAAAATTTATTGTTATATAAACAATTTTAGAAATATTGAAGTAATAGAATCATATCATGAATAAAGTCATTCATGAATAAGAATAGTATATTCGTCAACGTCCATACTACGGGCTAAAGTACCAGTTCTCGTCTGATCACTGAAGTCAAGCGACGTTAGGCACGGTTAGTACTTGGATGGGTGACCGCTTGGGAACACCGTGTGATGTTGACATTTTTTTTTGCATTTTTCTCTTATAGTAAAAAAATGAATAAAAATGATTATTATTATCTTGCAGTAATTATTTAGCCGATAATTCTTAAAACATTTATTACATAAAATGAAAAAAATTTGACAAATACATACAATGTAAATATATTAAAACTGTTTGTAATAATTTATTCTCGGGCGAAATTATCGCCCGAATATTAAGAATATGTCAATGTTCTATTTATAAATATATGATCGTTTTTCTCGTCTGGCCTAACGAACTCAAAAAAAAGTTCCAAAAGTATTCGGAACAGTGTATCTAGCGATCGCCAATCCGTTTATTATAAAATCATATGTCATCGCGCCGATGTGCATTGTGCGTTTATCATGTCGAGAAATATTGCGCATATGCTTAGAATAAACGGCGTTTGTCGGATTCATATGACATATGACACGATCACACTCGTTCATTAAACCGGAGAGGAGAGGAATCCTGTTGTGATCTGCTGAATGTCAACAAAAAAAAAAATAAAATATCGATCGGAAAAGCAGTAATCAAGAATGCTGATATATCAGAAAAAAAAGCAACACAATGCTATTAATTATGTTACTCAAGTTCTTGAAAATAATATTAAAAAAGATATTGCAACAAGTAAGAATTCGATAAAAATATGACTTAAAAATACAACATACATTGCTTTGTCGAATAATTTCAGTAATTGTATGATGTAGAAAACAAGATTTTATTTTTTTTTTACATTGTTTAGTTATTATTCCTTAAATATAAATTATAAATGAATAATACTTGTATGTGGAACACCGTGTGATATTGCACATAATTTTTTTGTATTTCTCTCATTCTAAGAAAAGTAAGCAGCTTGGGATTTCGTTAATATCCCATCGCTGTTTAATCAATTAATAATTGTCTTAATATTTATATCATCGCGCGAAAGAAGAAAATAATTATTATGTGGTCAATACACATGGCGTTCTTTTCAACATGATATATTGATACAAAACTAAAATGTAATATACGAAATAGATTTAATGAAATAAGAGATAATAGAAAATAAATATAAATCTTTCAGACTACTCTCTTTTGGGAACACAATTGAAGTGGAAATTAGGCAAGTTATTGCTCTTTTTTGGTACAATTGCGACGGTATCGTATCTCAATAATCTTTCGCACTTTCCACTTGATGTTGATACTCTTCATCATCCGGATTTATCTCACAGTCATTATTATTATTCGGTATTCTCACTTCGTTATACCTGTAACGTAATAAAAATACGTAAGAAAATTACGTAAGATAAATGACAAGATGCCGTAAGATAAAAATACGTAAGATAACTCTCTAAAGAGTTATATACAAAGTGTATAAGCGAAGGTAATAAATCATATCATATCAAAAACAATAAACATTCTATCATAAATCTCGTTCGTTAACGTTGCCTGCCAAATCAGCTTTGTATATCTTATCATATAACAGTAGAATTTCATTTGGATCTAACGTGAATAAACAGGTAAATTTTGTAATAAAAGAAATTATCATTTTGACTTTCTCTTGACTTGGTGCGTTTCTTGGGCGAGAATAGGTACCTCGTGAAATCACCCTTACAAAGTCGCCAAGGCAACAAGTCGATCTTGTCGTGCAACAGAGGCGAGATTTCCGGACTGACGATGTACGGTGTGCCGGCGCCGGAGCCACGGGTCAGTAGTTTTCTATTCTCATCGTAACAACAATGTTGCACGATAGCGCTTTCACTTTGCTGAGACGCTAAAGTCTGCACGCAATAAGCGGCACCAGGTTTGTAGATCGCGAGCCGGTCCTTGTCGTGGCTCACGTCGCGCCATCGATACTTCTTCTGTTGCTTCTTATCCCAGATCTGGTTGTCGTAGAAGATGGTGTTCGGATACAGGCAGGGGCACGCTGGCAAGTCGGCGACGGATCCTGCGGACACGCACACCCACACAAACACACGTCGGACGTCGTCCACGTACTCTCGCCAAATTTCATTTAGCGAGCTCGATTTATGAAGTTTCGTTTTTTACCCGGAAAGGCATTCTCGATCTTCTCCCTGTTGTCCAGCCACTTCTGACAGCGATCTTCATCGTCGAAGCTGCTCGTGTCATCAATGGCACTCGAGTTCGATACGTCCGAATTCGACACATTTCCAGTATTGTTCTCCAACGCTTCGATTAATCTTGCCAGGACGGACTCCAATCCTCCGTGAAACGGATAATAATTATCAAGAGTTTCGCGAATATGATGTATGTCGTCCACGTCATCGTTTTTGTCCTTGTAATTCCAAACATTAATGCTTTTCAGCTCGTGCTCTTCCTCATAAAGATTGCTCTCGGAAATTTTTACGACAGGAACGCGATCCGTCTTCCGCCGAGATCCTTTACCACCCTTACGAGGACGATGCGTCGTACGGTTTCTGGGCCGCGAAGAATTAGTTCTCTGTCTGTGTTTGTTGTCATCATCTTTTTGCTTCAACGAAATGGGTGTCGTCGAAATATGATTGTATGATTTCGTACGAGTTTCCTTACATTCGACATCTCGCACATTCGTAGAAATTTGTGCCTGAAAAACAGAAAATAGTGAGTTCAAAAACATCGATTATTGCATTGCGATGATTAGGAGACTAATTGTAAATTCTATTATTTCGGATATAAAATCATGATGATGATATCAAATCAAATGACGAATAACCGATTATCTTATAACTTTCTCTTTCTATGTTTTTGATATTTATGATAAGACATTTTTATTAAGACATTTGAGCAAAATTATGCCGATTAACTAAAATATTTTCTGAAAAATTAAAAAATTTTTTTTAAGTCTAAAATCATGAGATTTTTAATCCCTAATTGTAACATATTATAGATGACATCGAGTCTTAGGAACACCTTTAAAAATCTGAAAAAAAAGGCGCTTTCCTTTTAGGAGATACAGATGCTTTCCATTTGGTAACACAAGTGTCGTTCTATCTTTGTTACTCACTGAGTACTTGAATCCCAACAAAGAATGATGTTTGCGACTTGTGTCATCAACTAGAAACCATCTCGTTTCTCTTGGAAAGCACAAATGTCGTTTCATCCCTCTTGGTATTCAATGGATAATAAAAAACGATATATGTCGACTATTGCTACATTTATATGGCATCTTTAAATTGAAACTGGCTAATCACAGTCATTCTATTTTTCAGAGGAATAGCCAGTTTGATTGGCCAGTTTCATTACGAATTTTATTAAACGATTAAGGAAAAATGTCGTGTAAAATGTAGTCATATTTAAAAGGAAGGCAGTTGTAAAAGGAAAGATAACGACGAATGCGTGTCAGAGACACGCAACGAGACACGCAGAATATCTGTTTATCTCGAGCTGCATAAGTAAATGCGATCACAGGAGAACGTATTATGCTTCGCGCGTATCAAGAAGCGATTGATCAAAACGGAGAGATCGATGACCGGCGTGACTACGCGCGATATACGTAAAAGGCTGACACGGTCGCAGCGACATCAAAGGACGCCGGCATTTGACGCGTGGATAAGAAGAACGCGGAGGCGGAGAAGAAGAGGGACGACAATCACCGGGAGCGAAGGGGCAGAGCGTTTACTTCTGAGAAACGGCACGCCGCAAGATCGTTTCCCGTCAATGGCGTAGCCGCCTGTTGGTAGCGAGACAGATTTTCGACATGCACCGAGCGAAAATGACGAGAGCAAAGACAAATGGAGTGGTCAAGTAATATAAGAATCAAGCGCGAGTGAGTTCCTTGCCATGAATACTTTCGGGTAGTAAACATTCGAATTTTAATGGGAATTTTCAAAGCGTTGAATTATAGAAAAAAAGTGCAAATGTCGCGTTTGAAACTAATAATTTCTTACGTGAGTCCTTTGAGAAAATCTGGATAATCTTCAATATCTCGAAAGTTTTACAAATTCAGAAAATCCCTCTTTTTGAAGTGCTCAAGTAAATCATTTAAAATTGTCGAAAGTAAAATTATTATCTCTGCAAATTGAAATGATATGTAAAATATTACGAAAGTAAAAATTTTTGAACTATTCAAGATTTTCGATATATTCGAGATTTTTTTTTTTTTTTAGATATTTCGGGTTTTTCAAAACTTCTTTGTTTGAAATAATAAGATTTTCGTGTATTCGAAGCGCTTCCATCATACTGTTTTTCTCGAACTCATGTTAGCTTCAGATATTGATTTCTGGAAGTTTTTAAATATGTCTTGTTTTTAAAACATAGTTGACCGAGTAAAACTTTATTACAATAAATATAAATAGAGTAAATGAAACAGGAATAAAAATAGAGAAATGAAGAAAGAGGATCTTGATTAACTACTAATAAATTGTAGAATTATTATTATAAAATAATTCGCGAAATTATATAGATATATAATTATATATCTATATTAAAGTAGAGAAGAAATAACAATATTAATATATAATATTAATAATTGATAACAGTATAATAGGGAAAATAATAAAAATTTTTTGAGATTCTTTTTCTACAAAATCTCGAATGGAATATTTATACGTATTAAAAGGAAAAATACCGATTATCAAGGAGAAGAAAATTTGAATTTATAATAATATGACTGGTCATGTTTTAAGGGTATTACGTATACAATAAATGACTTACTAAGAGAGGATTTCGAATAAATTAGATAAAACAATGCGCTATCAGCACTACTCATTTTCTTTTCTATTCGCAAATTAAATTTGCGATTCTATTTTCGGTGCATTAAGCAAGAGCGACTTCACCATCGCTGAAAATAATAATTATATAAGTAAAAGACGAAATCAGACGAGAGCTTCACAGAGGATGACTCTCCGATCGTAAATGAGAAGTTCGAGGAAATGAATTATCTTGTCGTTTAATTCATACTTACTTCGTCGCAATCCTTGTCGTCGTACGAAGCGACGAAGATCGTGTGAAAAACTACCGCGACGCAAATCACAAACAGCGCTTTCATTTTGTCGCTCCGGGCTCCGATCTCGACGATACGTATAAGCGGCGTTCCACTTCTCAGCTATACTCGACCTTTCGAACATAACTAACGTGCCTTCACAATCGATACCCAAATACTCGGCAAATCACTCGAGGCATCTGCTCGTCTGTTTACCCTCGGGACGTAACGTCCCGATTTTTCCCGTCGTCGTTCCGACTGACGAACTTGGGGAAAATCGGTGTTCGGTTTTGTTTGTTTACCAGCCGCATTCCAAGCGCGCAGGTAACAAATACCACCGACGCGGTGGATACGCGCGGTAGAAGCTGCGGGGAAGCGAGCCGACCGATGACGCGTGATGTAAGACGGACGATAGGCAAAAGAACGAAGAGCTGAGGGTTCGGAAAGATCCCGAACGGGGGGAAAGGTAGGCGCACGCCGTTCAAAGGCCTACCACTAGGCGCATAGTTGTGAACCGGTGAAGTCTGTCCCACTGTGTGTTGTGTGTAACAGCCGGCGATGGACGGAGGGAAAGATGGATGGAAAAAAAAAAAGAAGAGAAGAGGAAGAGAGAGAACGAGATAGCCTAGCCTGACAGCCCTGATGGCCTGATGGTGACCCACGGGACATCACCGTGTCGTCGTTGTATTGGGCGCTATGACGTACGGTCGTCTGCATTAACCCTCAATTATGGACGTGGAGCCCCGGCGACTCCTAGCTGCCACTTATTTCGCAATTTTCTTCATTTATGTTTCCTTTTTTCTAGAGAAACAGATAAAGCTTGATTCCGTGCACATTTAATGGTGAAACGTACGAGCATGAGAGCAATTACTTTATTTTCCCTTCTTCTATAATTTTTCGGGCTTGTTGTTAGATTGGTTGATTGATAATTTATTAAGATTGCGCGAATGAGAATTTGTTTTTTTCTTAGTCTTCCTTGTTTCTTCATTTGATTTTACTTCTCATCAGCTCTGCCAACCTCAAAGTTTTCTTATTTCCTTTCGAATAATAATCGATCATTTCTTCTCGTAGGATCCTGTTAATTAAGTAAAGATTCCGTAACATCTAATCATTCTGATCTCGTAAGCTTTGATTACCGGCAACTCATGATAGTTTGTTCGTTGTCGCATCAAATCTGCATGTGATCTTCGAAAAGTAAACATTAAAATATACCCCTCGAGCGTGATGGAGAAAGGAGGAATATAAGTACTTTTTCGCCTTCATTTCTGTCAAGGCAGATTAACCTTAATTTCGGTTTAACTTATTTTTTTCTATTTCTAAGAATTATGCCTGTTTCTGCCAACGTAGATTTTGCGGTCCAACTTGCTCTTTCTTTCTCTAATTCTTGAAGTAGAAAGAAATAAAGAGTTAATTGAATTAAACTATATTTTTAGAAACGTTAGAAAAAAAATATAAAATACATTAAACCCGGATCAAAGTTAATTTGATCAACATTGATAGAAATGGATGTAACGTTTAGCGCTGATCCTTTTATGACGGATGGAAAGTTTCATATTTTTCTCCGAGTACATAAAGTATGATAATGAGCTTTCCTACACGTCGAAATCCTTGGGGAGCAATCGCTCCCCAAAACTGTTGGATAATGATGTGCGTGCGTGTGCGTGCGTGTGCGTGCGTGTGCGTTTCGCGTGCGCCATGCACGCCCGCGTATTACGAGGATCTAAATACAACGGGTGGAATGCAGCGGAACGCGTTCCAGCTATTTTTAGCCGGGTCGATTCGAAAATACACCCACTGCGGATTAAATATAGCCGGGGATATGCGTGTGCATGCGTGTCCACGGAATGCACGCGGCGGCACGCGAGCGATCGCGAGCGATCTCGAGTGACGCGCGAAACATGCAAATTCGCGCATTGTCCTCAAACCTGCTCCTCCTAGTGATATGTACTTAAGAATAATTACTCTGAATAATAAATACTTAAGACAATCTCAAATATAAAAATCGACTACTGAATACCGGCCTTCGATTCTTATTGATTTGAGATTGTCTTAAGTAGGGGAGACCGGAGTTTCAGTTGACTATAGTAGAATAATCGAGGCTACATTAAAAAAAAAACACGCGAGATACGCGTAAACGTGTCTGAGCACGCAGCAGCGATTGCCGCTCAGTCTGCTGTAACATCTTGTTGCGAACACATCTATCTAACGAACATATTCCATCTCTGATGGAAGTTATGCCACAATTTTAAAAAAATCGTACACCTAAGTAAATATTTTTATTCTTAAAGTTTTTGTTTTACAATCGTATATAGATTGTCTGAGATATGTGATTTCTGCTTAGATAGTAAGTGCAGTTCTTACTTAAAGTCCGACAGATTTTTTTTTTGTTTATGTGTCTTTGTTATCGTATATTGTTAATGTTTTTAAAAAATGAACGAATGGGAATAGTAGACTAACCACAGCAACTGTATGATTCATGACTCTTATAGTACTTACTCGAAATTTTAGTTCTTTAAAGAGATTTTCCTCCGTGGTAAATGTTATAAGTTTAATTCCCTCGTGTCTCGAAAGAGACTAGATTCATTCAATGTGTTTTTGCACGAAACGAATTTTGCAAAAAGAAACATTGTTTTGCCCTGCGAAGCGAACGTTTGTGTTTTAAAATATATTTTTATAAAAGTTTTATTAATATGTAGCCAAAGTTGTAGCTTAAAATGGATTAATCTTTATTTTAATAATCTTAGTCAAATTACCCCGATCCCTAGTTGAATCAGATGGAATGCATTAGAAAAATGCATTTTTTTTTATATTAGTTATCAGTTTCTCTTTATTATTAAAATATTATTAGTCAAATGTATATAGTAACTGGTAGAATTAATTTTTTCTATAAGTCTCTTAATTTCGTCTGTAAAAATTCGAAACTGAAAAATAAGTCTACAGCCCCGGCCTCACTTACAGACTTAAGATGTCATAAGCCAATCATAGGGCTATATTAGCATCTTAAGACATTACTTAAGACGATCTTAAAATAAAAACGAATTATGAATACCGCTTTAAGAGACGAACGGCGAACACTGAATCGGTGTCAAAGGAGGATAGAATATAGAACAATAGAAGTCTGTACACGAAAAGGATGATTTTGTGGAAGTTTAGCTAGATGTGGAAATAATTTTGTTCGATCATCAAAATAATTATATAGAAATCTCAAGCATCCTGAACAATGGAATAAGTTTTAACATTCTGTATAGCAGTTTTACATAATTATTTTGATGATCTTAATAGAATTATTTTCTTAACAAAATTATCTTTACAGACCTGTATCTAGCTTTTTTAATACGCCAACAAACCATCCTTTCCATATATTGAGATATAAAATCCGTAGATGTTAGAAAATGCCAAGACAGCTTGTCCATTATTTATCACAACTTTTTATATCAACGAAAAATTAAAAATTTTAAATGATTAATATATATAATCACAATAAATAGACTCAATAAATTATAATTAAAATTTTCATAAAAGAAATGCTACAAGTCAATGCTAGTTAGTAGATGCTTACAAATAATTAATACTTAAGAATAAACTATTCTTATTCCTAGATCGATTATACTTGTTGAAATAATTGTAAATTTAGACATATCGTAAAATGTTATGTTTTTAAAGAAATTGTAATACTTTTTTTTTTTTTTTTTTTTAAATAGAAAAATGTACATTTTTTTCATTGTGAATTACGCTTCTACGTATTTTTACGGAAATAAGAGGGAAGGGATTGGAGTGAATGAATATAAAATTAAGACTAAATAATGAGACCCCTCGTGGCCCTCGTTATGCTGGCACGTGTGCTAAAAAAAACGAAGAAGGTCACGGTATACTCGAGGAGGGGAGGGAGAGGGGGGGGAGGAAGAACGAAAACAAGCCGGGGTACCAAGTGACGTTTCGTCGAGCGAATATGCCGCGTGATCGCCTGTAATTTCGTTCAATCTTGCGAAATTGCGCGATTTCACCGCGGGACAATTATTCAATCGAGATTTTGATCGCGTCTTATTTTACTCAATCTCGTAGGGTCGCAGACGAGACCGATTACGGCGTAATAAAAATCCCGCGCGATTTATCGTTGCTGGAAGAAACTGCGCGTATCCGCGAAAATATTGGCAAAAACGATCACGATTTTCCTATTCCTCAATTTTTTACTTAATCCTCTATAACGTCACGTAACGTGAAAATTATATATTTATATACCTACATTTTTTTTAAGTGTTTACGAAAAACATTTTTATAATTATTGTAAGATGCTTTGATATATAATTGGTTTATACATTTGGATTCAATGAGAAATTAAGAGCAAGAACTAATTACAAAGAATTTTATAAGAGTGTCAAAGTACAGAAAATTGCTTAATTTTTCTGTTGAACGCAGCCAATGTTTCTCATTTATTGATTTATATAACAAGCAGAAAAATAAAAAAATGAATTAAAATATATTTTTTATCAAGTAGGAAGTATAATATAAACAAGCTTGTTGCGTGAAATCATAACGAAAATACGATCGCTCGACCAGTAGTGATCATTCGCATTCCGCGGCTGCAATCATTTCTGCAATCCGAGAGGCGCCGTTGACGATCGCCGTTGTTGTCAGCCGGTTTGCCTCTGTAAATTATCATCCCAGCAATTTTGCTGCCAACGAAAACAAGCTGAGTAGCTCTCAGTCGAGGAGGACGCATCGCGACGAGACAATAAAAAGACAATGCGTCGTTCATATCCCGCAAGATTAAAACCTAATTTACAGTGTTCCTTACTTTCTATTTCTTATTACTTTTAACTACTTTTTACCTCTTGCTTTTTTGCCTTTTATCCTGTTTCTTCGTTTTCTGCCCAGAATAAAAATTGACGACTTTCGGAAGAGACAAACACGTGACAATATGATATATGATTGTTGAGATAAAACGGCCGCGAAAACGGAAAAAGGTAAAAGGTAATAGCGAATTTTATTGGACTAATAGTATCGATGCATATTAAAACCGTTGTACACAGATATAAAAATATGTAAAACCGATATAAAAAAATATAAATGTTGACATAAAAATGTTTAATATAAATATAGAAATAAATAGAAATAAATCAAATCTTCAACACACTTTATTGTACAGTTAGATAAAATATGTGAGAAACAGGATGTAAAGAGCACATTGTAGATTAAGCTTAAATCTCGCGAGAGATGATTGTTGAACTTCTCCTTTTGGAAGATTCTCTTCATCTGTAAAAGAGAGATCGGCAGGGTTTACGGTGGCCAATAATTCGAGTCACAATGTCGCTTGAGTATCATTTTATTTGTTGTTTTTTTTTTATTTTCGCTATAAATAAATTCGGTGAGATGTATCGGTGTTTATATATGTACACGCATAGCTGAGCAACACCCGCCTAATTCTACGTTTACAATTATAGCAATAATTTAACGGCGCTACAGTATATATATTCTAATAGTACACTAATCAGATATACTTCATTAATCATTTATGTTATTGATTATATACGGCATTTTTACTACGCGCACTTGGGAATGTCTTATGTACAAAAGTAGCTGCGAATGGCGTGTCGATTACTCATTACGAACCTCCGGGAATGACAGCGTCAAGAGAATTCTCCGTTAATTCATTAAAAGCCATAATTATATGAGATTTGAGTTAGTAAAAAAGTTAATAAAAAAGGTCAGAACACGTTATAAAAATGTACGGAATGAATTCCGATCTAAATTATTCTTTTCTTAGAAAACTCCAATATAAATCTACTCTAAATTTTTTGGTCTTAAGAATGAAAATTCTGCCACTCTTTTTTCAGAATGGTAGAAGTTTCAATTTTTAAGAGTGAGATTTTATTCTTTAGAGTGAGATTCCACTTTAAAGAATTTAGAGATTAGGGAATAATAACTTCAATCGGAATCCATTCCAATTCCACAAATAATGATCATAAATAAATATTCAAGCCGCTGTTGTACTGAACACTTTAACAACAAAATAGTCGAATAGGAGAATCAAACGCCATCGATCAATAGTTTGGCTATTTACAATGAGAACGAATTATTTCGTAATTCTTAGCTGCAAGAAAAAATGAGGTAACGATCAACTTATTTATTCTATGAAAACATCATCTCAAAATTTAATCTCCATATTGCAATATAAATCTCCATTCCTAATCTCCTTCAATAACTTCGCGGTAGTTTCCTTTAGCGCAACAGAAAAGAATTAATTCATCACGAATCAGATCTAAAAGCCTAGACCTATTTTCTCTATTTACCTCTCTACATATTTCTTCCTTCCTTTACGTATCACTGTTTTCTGCAGCGTTTATTTTAATCATGGCCGACACCTCGGAAGCGATCAGGTTTTCCTCCCTCTCTTTTTCTCCTCTTAACGACATCCGCAATGGTCCGCGATCATGTCCTCGTACATCTTGAGCACAACGTTCTCGTTGTCGTCGTAGAAGAGAATGCTGGTGCTGAGCAACTTGGTCGGCACGCAGCAGGGCCTTTCGACGTCCTTAGCCATCTTGTGTACGATCGCCTGTATCGTCGCATGATTGGTCGGCCGTTGGTTTTGGCTGAGAGGTGGCTCGCACACGCCCTTGCATTGATACGCGGAATAGCCAGCCGGCGCGATTATCGAAGATGACAACCCGATGTCGTGGAAGTCCACGTAGAGCTCGTGCCTTGTGCACTCGGTCGCATTCCCTGATCGCTCCGATGCTGAGCTCTGGCTGCTCGCCGATCGCGCCGATCGATGACGTCGTCCTGTGACCGACGTCGATCTGTTCCTCATCACCTGTCCCAGCTTCTCGCGAAACATCGCTCTCTCGTAGATGTCCATCGATGTGAGGATTCGTGTGGTTCGTGAGCAATTTTTCGACACGATGCCACAGGAAGTGCGTTTCCGAGAGAATATCGAGTCGCGACGGCGCCTCGTCACTTCTAAAGGATTACCATAAGGAGAGACTTCGCCTTGTTTCTTCTTTTCCTCCTCCTCCTCTTCCTCCTCCTCTTCTTTACGTCTTTTCTTTAGCCGCTGGAAAAATTCCGGCTCGTGTCTGTTTACCAGCAGAACCTCTTCGAGCTGACCGTTGCCTTCCTGTTGCCTCTTGTGCCTCCTGTAGTGTTTGACACCGTCATAGTCGTTCTCCAGATCGATCTTCTCGTTCTCCGCGTTCTTCTCGTATACTGGACCTTTTTTATGGTTCTCCTCGTTGTCGTCTTGTTTTCCGTACGCGTAATATCGCGGCGCGGTTACCGATCTTTCATTGGACCGATCACTACTATCATCGTCGAAGAGCACCAATATCGGCTGCTTGCTATGGTGGTAATCATTTCGACGGGAAAACTCCACCGATACCTCGTTCTGGAATAAATCCTGAGTTGTCACCAGGAGGCCCAAATTCGGCTCACCACTCATCCAGTCGAGGACGGCTTGCTTCACGTTGAATATCTATATACAAACACTGTTGTTGAAATATCCAATTCAACGCGATATTTTAAATATTTATTTAGTCAAATAGTTGACATTATTTTTTTAACGAGAATTACTGAAATTGTCAAATTTTATTGAATGAAAATGTCAAATTGCATTCATGTTTAATCCTTCGAGATACGAATAATTTGATAAATTATCCGGCAAACTTTTAATTTAAAAACTTTTAAAAAACTCATGTTTAATATTTGATTAAAAATTATTATTGATATCGATGAAATTATCATTGCGGAAGGAAATAAATGTCAATATTGAATCATTATAATGCTCTCACCTGCCAACCGAAAGCGTGCGCACCGACATAACAAACATTCAGTAATCTGTGAAGACCTGGCATATCAAGGCTGCGATCGTCCAGGACTTGATACACTTTTATCTACGTATATCAAAATTTACATTAGAAAATTTATATTAGGAAGTACGATAGATATTTCAAAATATTACAAAAAAATTATGTCAATAAGAAGTAATATTTTTTAAATTTTACACTTAAATTAGTTGTCGAAAGAACAAAATATTATAATTTTTTCTAAATATTTATAACTAATTGGTAGATTGCAATGAAACTTTGCATAAGAAACACTTATATAAAAACATTTAGATTTTGATCACTTTTAATTTTAATTTATACAATAAAAATAGTAACAAATAAAGCAAATAAATTATAAAAATGTGTTGTTTAATAAAAACAGAATATCATTAACACAACTTTTACATGTATAATATACTTTTTTTTTGTTTAAAGTAAAATATTAATATAACATACTATATATGTCGAATCTCCTTACACATCAATACATCAAGTTCACACGTTTGATTCACATGCATGTAAAGATTGACACGCTGATCGACGACACTGATCGTGCCAGGCACTTACACGATAATAAGGCGACATAGGCGTTAATGGATGTACATTCCTCAATGGTATTTTCTTCCAATAGAGATGAAGCTCAGCCTCCAGCACCGATTCGTTCATCTCGAGTCCCGAGACGTTAAAGAAATAGAAGTTCGACAAGAAAGGGTCTACGTGCAAAACAACGAGAAAAACGTTTAAATCGCGACTCTCGCTCTCGACAGTGAATTGTGTGACTTCCGCGAGTGTTTAATGATTATATACTGAAAGAATTACCTCTTTCAACGAAGCTACGCACGATTCTGGCGTTGTACGGATTCCGGCCTCGCGTAACTCCGCTGGAATCGGCGATAGTGTTGTAGAGTTCCATCATGAATTGCGGCGGTACCTTCCGATGGGCCAAATTCTCGTTCTGACTCCGAATACCAAGGATCTGCAATGCGTTCATCATTTTACCGTTAGTGCGAAACTTAGAGATTTCATTGTCTGAAGACGACAAATCGTCAATTTGGGCCGGATGATCGTTGCTTGATTCTCTCATTTACCGTAATTCTTTAAATTCTTTGGAGTGGAATCTCACTCTAAAAAGCGAAAATTGGACCAGTCTTGAAAAAGATTCCATTTTCAGTCTTTTATGGCCGATTTCTTCATCTCTAGGTAACTTTGTTCATGAGATATCTTATGAATAAAATTGTCGGTAACTTAAGGAGTAAATTGACCATAAGAGACTTTACTCTTCAGAATAAAATTCTCTCTAAACATTTTAGAGAGTATCCGATAAATGTCACGATTATGGAGGACATTTATCGCGACGAGGGTTGTCATTATCACCTCTTGTATTTTCTGCAAAACCTCCTCTCGTTGAGGCGCGAGGTCATTCTCGTCTGTTGGTTGAACGAAGGGCCACAATTCTCTGAGTTCTTGCTCGAGACCATCCCTGTCTTCGGTCTGAAGATCCGACTTCGCGTTAACGTCGCACAGAGACGTCAATGAGAGTAGCAGCACTAGGAAACAGCACAGCGCTCTTCTCGTCATCACCGTCGTGGATCCACGTATGTTGATAAAAAAGAAGAGAGGTTCACTCGCGATTCTACCGAGATCCGTTTCCTTGTGCGTGTCGATCCGCTTTCGATCCACTTTCAATCCCGAGGAATCGCACGCGAAAATCGGTCGGCACTGTTAACGTCGTCGTGCATCAGCTTATTCTTTCAAAACGAGAAGGATAATTCAAAGGAGCACTTTCTCTCGAGTCTTTATTTGTCTTTATTAACGTGGAAAAAAAAATGATAGAGAAATATCTTCCACGAGGAGGAGATTTTGCTGAACCGAACGGGATGCTAAGTGGCATATGGGATGTCTTGGCCGCGAGGAGTCACCTTTATGCTACTCCCGGAGTTGCCTCCCCCGCAACTTGTTTGCCCCCCGCAGCGTTAACTCTCTTCCCGCTTCTTTCTCGCTGTCGTTGTCGTCGTTTTCGTTGAACGGGAATCCCCTCGATTCGATTTTCGTGCATTACCAATGTTTGCAATGTTCGTCAATATTTGTTTGCTACGTAAATTATATTAAAAAGCGTTCTACTGGGGAAAATTGAATATTATTATTTTAGGTAGGAAAGGTCCTTCTAAACTCGCATCTTTTGAAAACCTTATCGAAAAGCAAAAAATGTACGATTATATAGCGAAAAATATTCTCATTAAAAAAATTATGCGGAATTTTCAATTTTGATAGAATACATTTTTTTTATATTTTTAAATTTATAATATCAAAACTAATTTACTGTTAATCATTTTTATGAGTCGCCAATGTCCAATTGTCCAATGTGTTATTAATTAAAACAATTGAGTTTCATTGAAATTTAATATACTTTCTTGAATGAAATTGTTTTAATTAATAATACACACACACTCACACATACATTTTATTATGGACGTTGTTTACCTTGAAATCAACTACACAGATGAATTGATTTACATTTTGACACACACACTGAAAAAAATTTATTAAATCTTAACACATATTTCTTTAAATAGTACTAAGTAATCAACGTTAACTTCAGTAAATAAATATTTACTTAGAAATAATCAAACAAATATTTATTAAAATTTAGTATTTTTTAGGGCACGGAAATAATAAAAATAGCAAAATATTATTTCATTCAAGGAATTAGATCATCATTGCTTCTTTAATATTTAATAGTGTAAGAAAAGGAATGTTAATTAATTCCTCTGATTAAGTTTTGCTTTTTAAGGGAATGATTTACGAGCACTTTTTACGATGACCGATTAACCGATCAAAATCGATAAAAGAAGCAAGACTTTAAAAGGGCCGAGAGATATAAGGTCGCGCTATAACGATGACACCGCGTGGCTATTAAAAACAGCAAGCGCTTCCTAAATTCCGCGGATTCGTAAGTGCCGAGTTATGTGATTTGTCACGCGGCGATATTTAGGCGGATTTGACGTCGACGATTTATTTGTCCCTCTCTAACGAGAGACTCGCGAGGGCCGATTATTTATTTCGATAAATTTTTCTTGTCCGTCAACTATATTTTCATATGATTTTTATTTTTCTAATTCGAAGCTTTATCCGATTGCGGAGTCGTTCGCGTTGCATTGTCGGCCAATAATCGCGTTATGCAAAACCTCGCTTATCAATAAACGTCCACCCACGTGGCGGACCAACGTCGTCACACGCCCAGATCGCAAAAGACGTAGCGAAATATTTATCAATTGTTGGACGCGATAGAGCTATACTTATCGAGGAATCTCTAATTTTAGCGCATGATTAACTCTATCGTAGTAAACAACTTTTCGTGGGTGTGTCCTACTAAAATTGGGACAATCAGGCACGTGAAGGAGATTGATTTGCCGCTTTAATGCAGACATAATGTAGTGCATGAAATGCACAAAAAATCGAAAAAGGTCCTCGTCAAACTTGTTTCCCTTCATAAAAGCTTCATTATCGCGGTAAATATATTATGTATATTTACAGAATATACAGGAAGTACAGATAGGAAGAAAGATATTTGTCTTATTCGTAAAAACATCGTTGATTTATTTAGTCACATGGATTTGTAGTACATACATGTACATGATGTACCTAGGAACATGAATGTATGCGCAAAATATGTTTAACAAGCTGTCTTTCTCTCTCTCTCTCTCTCTCTCTCTCTCTCTCTGTATTGCTTTCTTTTATTTTTTTCTCTCATCTTCGATTCGATTTAGGCTATTCACGGAATAATATTTTCAGTCTAGACACAGGCACACTGAGTAATTTGAATTATCTCTCTCTTCGCTCCTCGTCGGGTCCTAGAAATTCCAAATATGATAAATTAATAAACATTAAATATTTGATTGGAAATTAAATTTTTTTCTTTAAATGTATTCTCTAAATTACTTGGAGTAAGATCTTATTTCAAAAAAGTTAAAATAGATATACTGCCACTATTAAAGAAGAGAGAAAAATTTGCACTCTTGAATAAGAGTGGCAGATTCTCACTCTTTTTTTTTTTTAAGTGACATTCCTTTCAAAGAAAAGAAATCTCATTCTTTTTTTGGAATAAATCTCACTCCAAAAGTGTGAAATCACTCCAAAAAAAAAATGAGTGAAAATCTGCCACTCTTATTCAAGAGTGCAAATTTTTCGCTCTTTTTCAATAGTAGTTTTCATTTTTTTAACTCTTTTGGAGTGAGAAGTTCACTCCAAGAAATTTAGAGAGTACATGATAATAGTTGGAATTTTTTAAGTGTTAAAATTTTTGGAGTAATCATGGAATAATAATTCTACCTGTACTCGTGCACTTTAAATCTGGCCGGTGTGCAAGTGTGCTGCTTCGAATACAGACCGGCTAGGCATCTGGACGGCTCTTTTTTATCTCGTAAAAGACAGGTTTCCGTTTCATTTCCCGGACACGTTCCGACGCATTGACCGACGTTTATTTGCTATCAAAAATAACAGACAAAATAAAAGGGATGAAAAAATATTTTTTAAAAAATTCGAACAAAGCCGCAAAGTAATATGTACACCGACGTAAAATTCTTATTCTCTGTAACAATCAGTTAAGAGTCGAATATATATTTCATACTCGGATCACAGGTCTCACGTCAGTCGTATTTGTACCCTCTTTGATCGTCACCTCGCTGTAATCCAGCACAGTTTCCATGTGGTCCATTCGATAACAATGACCGGCGCAACCGCATTTCTCGACTACTTGGTAAATCTCGTCACCTTGAAAATGACACAATTTTTAATTCAGATATATTTATAAATGACTCTGATTTTTAGACTTCTATTCTCTGTAACCTTTAATGAAAGTCTCGACATTATTATTTCACTATTATTTCACATTTTCGTTATGACGGAATTTAGTTATATTATCGTTACATTTTTCATGTATAAAACCTGCACAACGACAATGTAACGACATTGACACTGTCATTAAGAGTTACAAAATGGAGACCTTAATCTCATGTTTATTTTACGTACCATTTGGCCCTTTGGCGCTGATTGTGTTATTCCGGACCGGCTTGCAATCCAGATCTTGAAAGACATAAATAAAATGTTAATTTTAATTTTCGAATCCCACAAAACTTTTTAATTATACATAAAAATGAATAAGATAGATAAAGAGAAAATCATAGAAAATATTGGAGAATCAGAATATTTGAAATAACTCTGTTGCCGAAGACAATGCACGCAGAGATAATCGCGGCTGGACCATCGTATTTCTTTTTATGATGCTCCAGCCGTGATTATCTTTGTGCGACTGGTCCACCAGCCACCTTTAGTCACGGTTCGGAAAGTTCTTACGAAGTTGATACCTTTGGCGCAATGACCGATGCAAACTCCGATGTCCACGACTGCTTGGTGTGGCGTACCGGAATGTACATAATGGATATAGGATTCTCGTCTGCAGGATGTTTCTGGCGAGCAATCGCAAGCGTCTATAGCCTCGATTACACGAACACCCTGCAACGTAGATACTCGTTCCAGCTTGGCGGCTCTCGCACGACAATGGAAATCCGATGAACATTTCTGAAAGACAAGCAGAAATATTCATGAACAATTATATGGGAAAAAAGAAAACATTCTGTTCTAAAACATTGTAACATTGTGATAAAACTGGCGCATAGATTAATTCTTGAATCCATAATTTTCTTTGATGATAAATTTCACGATCATGTTCAATTAAATGTTGTTGAAAGATTCTTTTAAGGTATCTTAAAAAATTGCCGAAAAAAGGAAAAGGTTTTGAATATCACAGAATAAAAAAGCAGTAAAGATTCCTTATCCAAGAGTTAACATACGCTGCTAAAGCTTATTTTACAATGTGCTCTTTGTTTCCTGTTTCTTGTTTTTTTGCTTCTTGCTCTTCCCCCTTTACAACCGTTTTATTGACAATTGTATTTCTTGCTACGTGTTTCCTGTTTCTTCCGAAGTTCGTTAACTTTTATCTCGGGCGACATAAAACAAAAAACCGGATAAGAAGCAAAAAGACATAAAAAAGATATAAAAAAATAGCAAAAAGCAAGAAATAGAAAATAAAAAGCACATTGTAGAATAATAGTTCGCCAACTAATCAACATGCGACTGCTTCACCATTTTAGCATAAAAAAGAAAAATGGCTCTCGGCTATTTTACGATGGCTGTAATAAAGATACGCTCGCGTCATTCGCTTATCGAGGATCATATTAGAGTCGTTTCAATAAATTTTCCCTCCCCCTTCCCCTCCCCCCGGGGACCGCCTTCATCCATCCAAAATCTAACGGATGCATAATTCCGGGATTTAGTGGCTGGACATTCCGGCGCCGTCGAGAGGATCGGTGACCGCGGGTGCCGATTCGACCTTCGAAGGACGCAAAACATATCGCCTTGATCGCCTTGCGTTTCGCGTTCAACAGCCTCCTTTCCCCGATATTTCATTGGGTCCAGCCTCAACGAGCCATCATTTAGCACGGCTGCTGTAAAAGACCGTATCCGCGCCATGGACCGATCAGATTGCGTCACGTAACGAAAATAGCCCTCCTTCGAAAGATCCGGAATATCATTCAGGAAGATGTCAGTATCGAAAAGGATGAGCGTTTGCAAAGATTCTATTATAGGATAAGATTTTTTTTATCTTTTCGACGATGGATTAAGATAAAATTTGACAACGAAGTCAGTCGTAGTCGTCAGATGGGATTTATACCACGTGTGATTGAACGCGTAAATAGTGAACCAGTGATGCCAGACGGCAAACATTTGCAGCATGTTGAAAGGATTTTGCAGAAGCGAGGATTTTTCGTCGAAGCGAGGAAAGAGCTTCGTATACTGAAAGAAAAGATTGACTGCCGCAGCAAATTAGATGGTAAAATATGACACAGCATTTTGGCATTTTTGGCTACAACCAATTAAAAATGTTATGCCATACTCAGACAATCTTTTCTTTCGACCAGCGGTGAACTTACCTGCACCGCTGGTCGACTGGCATCCCCAGGATCGTCGGATACGTGTCGGGGACATAACTTTCGGCAGTGTCCAGCGTCGATCTGGATAACTTCCCCGGATATCCCTACAAAACAAATCGATCCATGTCAGACATACTTTTTTTGTTGCAGCAAAAAACACGATAAACAAGTCGGTATATATGACATTGATTGGACATAACTTTTAAAGGGAAAAACAGTGCGCAGATTTATTTAATGACACATTGTTAAAAACCCTGGCAAAAATAAAAATCAGAGCGTAAGGCCCTACGCACAATAGAAGGAATAAGGAATTAAGAATAAAGAATAAAAGATTTTAAAGATTTAGAAATCAGACATATCGGAATACATGGTTTCTGATAGGTTAAAATCGGCGAAAATTGAGACAACGAAATATAGAGATGTTTAAGCTTTCCTTACGCTTTCGTTATCTCGATTCGACTTACTTTTAATTTTTATTTTCGCCAGAGTAATTAAAGAGAAAGAAAGAGGAAGCCTAAGAAGAGGTGGCGGTGGGGAATTGAATCGCAGTGTGTGTACAACTCTGTTATTTTTGCACGTGAACGTTTGGGACTCGGAATGCAGGAGTATTTGTCATCAACATCGTGAAGGGGAAGGTTCTGCGCGATTTATCGCGTTATATTATAATACGAATAAAAATATGACTGAGGATTTCGAGAGAAATGTATCGGTTGTCGTCCAAAGTAAGCGAATTGGGGGAAGATAGTTTGATGGAAGGCATACGGTGTTCTAATTGAAATATTAATTTCTATTAAAATGTTGGCGGGTCATCTCCTTCTTTATAAGCGGTCAAACGTCACCGTCGTTAAATTGAAGCCAATAGATTGACGAGAGAATTCAACGCAGTTGATGCCATGCGAAATTTCGATTCTAGACGAATGAAAATATTTTATCCAGTCGCGCGTGAATGTTTAATCGTATTACGCATTGTTTTTCCCCCAAGTGCGTTGTTAGATTCATAATTCTAAATTATACCAATTTTAGTTACTTTTAATCATTTCTATAAGTCGCCACAATTCCTAATCATGTCGTTGATTTGAGTAAAAAAAAACAATGAAGTTAAGTTAATTCGAGACAATACATTTAGTTTGATTCAAATTTAGTTTCTTATTTACTAAGTATGTACATACTACGTTAATACGAACGTTGTTTGCTTTGAAACTAATCACAAAATAGATTAATTTACACACAGCGATCGGATGATTTTCCTCTTAAAACACGAGATGGAGGTATCAATTCATTGCGATGTACACACGAATAAGATCGTACTTTTCTAACTATGAATCGTTCATTAACATATTTCGCTCAAGTTTCCTCCTCGAATATTGCAATTTCTTTCTTTCTCTCTTTTTTAATATACATTAGATTGATATCTGTAGTCAAAAGCAGAAACGATTAAGAAATAGTCGATCTTTTAATTTAAACGCTCACCATATCCAACTTCGATCATCTTCTCGTGTCGGGCACAGCACGTGTGCTGTCGCGGTTCTTCTGAATGCACTTTTCCCTCATTTCCCGATTCCTTCTCGCAAAAAGCTAAGCAATAAAAATCGAGGCGATCACGAGTGGAACTTAATCGATGAATTTAAAATTTATAATTGGAATTAAATGGGAGTTAGACGCTCCTTAAACGATATGATATTAATGACATAAAATAGGTCTATACTACTTGGTTGATTTAAACAAAATTAAGAACTAAAATTCTAAATTTTAATTTGAACTCAAAATTTGGATGCACAATTGAAATTAAATCGCGTTTTGCAGAGACTACTCTTTTTGAAGCAACAATGGAAATTGGTGTAATCTTGAGTTCGATTTTTCATTATGTGCTTCTCTTTTGCCAAACGATTCTGTCATCGTGAAAGAAACAAAGATTATTGTGCGTAGCATCAAGATTTTAACTTCTTAAAATTCCATTATTATTATTAATATTCGGAATGAATCTGGCATAAAAAATATTTATAAAAATTGTAATTATTATTATATGTATAAGGAGAGTTGTAAATTGAATTTCAATATCTGAGAGTAAACCCAGATTTTTCGTCTCAAACGTCTTTTATTAGAGATCATTCGAAAAATTATTAAAAATTTCATTCTTAAAAAATCGAAAATATAGATGCTCTTTTTTTACTCTCTAAATTTTGTAGAATCTCACTCTAAAGAGTGAAATCTCTTAGAGGTTCAAAATTTTTTTCTAGAGTGGCAAAACTTTTATTCTTTAGAGTGAGAATCCATTCCAAAGAATTTAAAGTGTATATTCAATAATTCTGTAGAACATGTGTAGAATTTATGTACAATATATGTGTATGATCGTTACGTGTGCTCTGACGGATGAGAGGAAAGCAGAACGGAGAAAAAGGGAGAGGCTAATCAGCAGCATTACCTAATCGCAAATTAGCCACGCAAACTATAGCGAAACCAGCGAGGACGGTCCATCGTCCCCTCGTGCTTTGTACACGCATACCGATTGTCGAGGATGACAAATGCGGATAACAAACGCGGGAACGTTCACCGACGAAAAGGAAAGACCGATCACCTCGTGATCTCTCTCACGATCGTGTCGCGAATCTCTGGATCACCAGAGGATGCTTTCGAAGCATCCGGATGTGCGATACCGTTGCTTTTTTTTCAAAGAACGCGATAGATACGCGGGGGTAAGTTGGCGAAGACAATAGTTGGATCGAAGGATCGGTATCGAAGCTTTTTATGAAGGATCGATCACGTATCGAGCTCGTGCTGCCTACGCAGCTTGCAATCTGCGGGAAGACTGGTCGTCTGCAGTAGCTGGCTGGGAGACGTCCGGCTGACAGCGGTGGATCTCTATTAATCTCGTTTGGTAGACGGGACCCGCTTCGTGACGGATCGTCCATCATAGTCTCTTGCCGATCCGGTCATCGTCGACGGCCGCTCGATTTTACGCTCGCGAACGCACGTTCTGATTGGCCATCCCGGGTATTTTTTCGTTTCTTATACCTCAGATGAGCGTAAGGTGGAACGAAGACGTACGCGATGAATCTCGTGAAAGAATAACTCTGATTCGTAGTTAATGATTGTCGAGATCTTTCGTTTTTTTTCTTTACCGCTCTATATATTTAGCGCAGCCATGTTTTACCGGTTCAGTAGAACGTACAGACATATAATTTGGTTTCTACAATAATAAGTCGTATCCAAGTTTTAAGTGTTAAGTCGTAAAAAATTGACCAATCACAATCGATTATTCTTCTCAGATTCGACTATCATTTTTCTTATTGAGTAAATATTTATTTACTGTAAGTAATTTACTTAGTACTGTTTAAAGAAATATTCCAGACAACAAAAAGTGTCTAAAATCAGGTCATAAGACATTTTTTTGCGTCTAAAAGACGATTTAAAGATCATGTCATAATTTTAAACTTTTTGTTGTTTGGAATGTATTAAGATTTATTAGGTGTTGGAATTAATTCGTAGCGTTTTTTAATGAAAGAATGTTATTTATTTCACATGAGCATTAAAAAATACATTAATGAAAGTACTTCCCATCACTTGTAAAACGCTACGAATTAATTCCAACACCTAATAATAAATTTTTTCCAGCGTACGCAGTCATTATTTTCTATTATTAACTTCTTGGAGCGCAATCTGAAATCATCAGAGCGCGATTATTCCTCGAATTCGCGATATGTCAGTTCAGTACGATTTAAGCATAAGAGGATCTTTCTTGATTAGATATCTGTTCTATTCTGAGACAGATATCTAATCAATATCATTTCACATAATACCATTTCATAAAAGATAATATATCTCGTTTTCCTGGTAGAACCTTTCGTGACTTTCTCTCGTCTCTTTCCGTTCTCTTTCCTTAATGATATTTGTGTTGCTGGAATTCAGGGCGAAGAAGAAGCAGGATATAGCAGAAAAAGGATCCAAAAAGGACTATTTGTCCCTTCTGCTTTTTGCCGCGGCTCAAGGGAAGGGGGAATCATTCGTCCGGTTGCAGCATCATCGCATCTGATTACACGGGGAGATCTCTTGCCCTCCTTCCCTGCCCTCCGCGCTCGTTAACATCCGCGTTACCGTCAGGATCGTTGAGAGGTTCACGCGAGAGAGGTCATTATCATTATCCATAAATTACCGCTCGCGCGAATCTCAATTTCGTTCATCGCAACCCGCCAGAGAGAGCTTGGGGGAGAGGACATTATTCGACGGAGTCGTCCAGTCCAGTGGTGTACAGAATGTTGATACAAAGCAGAGAAAAGGAAGAGAGAATGAAAGACGAATTTATTGTGAATTTGCTAAGGAAAATGTACCAGAAATATAGGTAGTTAAAAAAATAAATAGATAAAAAGTACATTCTTTGTCAGGTTTTTTTGAAAACGGAGCAATAATATGCCAGACGGTTTTTAATTGTATCTCGTCGATAGTAATGCTAATGCCGGCGGTATTGTAACTTTCAAGCCTTATAACTCGAAAAGTATTCAATGAAAAATAACTATCATAGTGTTTTGAAATATTCTCGACAGCTATTAGATACTGAAATAAAAAATAGGGTGTTCCATTTAAAAAAATGATCCACCTTGAAATATCCGAAATATCCTCAGTGCGTCCATCCATCAAATAATTATTTCCACTAAGCGATGTCCTTCTTTGTACTGAACATGTTGATGTAAACCATTTTTCCGTATGTCTTCAAATTCCGTATGTCTTTAAATTTTTTAATAAATAAACCGGTCACTTTATACGAATCACTCTGTACATATAAAAAAAATGCAGCACAATAAAAATTGATGAAAAAATTCTTGAAGTTCTACGAGGAGAAAATAAACAATTTCTATCTCTCACATTTTTTCTGTTAAATTGATAGAATGTGAGAAAAAAATTATTGAAGATCAGTCTGATCTATCTGCATAAGAGTGCTTGGCAAAACATTTCGGGACACCCAGTAAATATATGTATGAAAAACTTTATTATATAAAGCGCCACGGACGCGCCTTCGTTATAATGAAATTTTCACTGTCAATAATAGTATAATAGAACAGATCAAAACAAATTAAATTTTTTGTTATAGTTTAAGATTGGCCGAATTTTTTAATTTTTTATTCATACTGATTGGATGATTAATTTCTCAGAAAAAAAAAATCGCAAAAGTAGTCACTTTTTTAAGTTTAGACATTTTTTCATTATCTCAATAATTATTGATTTAAACAAAAAAGTCACACAAAAAACGTCTATTTTGATTCAAGTAAGACTTACATATAATATAAGTACATACATGAGTAAGTCGTACAAAAATAATAGTCAGGACGTATAATCAATATTAAAATTAGACTAGATTCTGAAGACGTAGCCAGGTAAATTAATACTACTAACTAATTGTTTATTCATCAATACATTTAGAATAAATTTTTTATGCTTACTACAGTGTAAGTAATAATAAAAAACATAATAAAAAAAGAGATATTAGTCAAAACTCGACAGTGATTCTCTTTCAATATTCTCGCATTCGTTACATAGCGTGTTCAAAGTACATCGCGAACAATTCGCTCGCGTCGAAAATACATGTGAACTTTTTTAGTACATGAAAACATTCGAGATAATTCACAATTCAACGGTACCGCGATACGATTATCAATGCGTTTTACATATCTTTTATGCGTTCCTGAGCGTGAAGAAAAGAGCCGATCCAAGAGGAAACTGTTTCTGCCGAGTTGCACCGAAACATCAAGTCACATCTTCGCCTTCCTTATAGCCATTCTTTTATAGCATTCCTTTATGTTTTCAGATACAGTTTGCTCATGCCAGATCACATATTCGGTTCCTCTACCAACGGAAAAGATCGTCTCAGCCCACGACTCGCTTCAAGCCTTCAGGTCGTCGTTATTCTTTATTTGTGACCCTCTCTATTGCTCGAGTTCATCTCTTCTGTCTGTTCGGTATCCGCTGATTCCGCTTGTATTCGGCATTCTTCTCCACGCAATGCTTAGCGCTTACCCATCATTATTGTCTTTCCTACTTTGTCATTAGCTGGTTTTATGAATTATATGCGCATGTATCGCTGACTCTATATCTGCTTTTTTGTCAGTTTGTTCTTCACTTGTCGTACAGGTGTCACTTATGTAATCCTAAAAATAAATAATTTTTTACATCTAAAATGTATTTTGGTATATTGCAATTATCTACCATATTGTTATAAGTATATAACAGAAATAGGAAGACAAATGAGAATTTACTTAAATCGATTAAATGTTTTCTCGTGAATCACCTTATGTTGCTCACGAAAATGAGTACGAAGTAGTTTTTTATATATAAAGTCCTTGTCACATACCAAACATTCAAATCGCTTTTTATTATTGTATACAAATCTAGGCTGGACTTCGTTGTGGCTGGAACGAAGGTCTTTGTCGTGATTGGAACGAAGGACTTTGTTGCAAACCTAAAATAAAATATCATTTATGATTACAGGAATGTGAAAATAAAAACAATCATATATAAAATGTGTTTTGATATATTATATGTATGTATAATAATTATCTGTCATAATAATTATCTGTCATTATAAATATATAATAGAAATAGGAAGACAAATCAGAATTTGCTTAAATCGATTAAATATTTTCTCGCGAATAACCTTATTTCGCTCATGTCTTCGAAGTGAGCGTCTACCTTTGAAGTAGTCGCCACATACCGAACATTTAAATAGCTTTTTATCGTGTTCCAAACTGTGCATGTCTTTGTCTGTCATTATAAAAAAACCTTTGCCGCAAATCTGAAATAAAGTACATTTATTATTACAGAAATTTAAAAACAAAAACAATCATATGAGAAATAATTAGAAAAAAATGATAATTTTATAGCACATACCTCGCAAATATATTCTGCATGTATTTCTAAGTGCCGTTCTAAGTGGCTAGGAGAGGCAAATGTACAAGAACATTTATCACATTTATGTATTTCGATATGAATCGTGCTTATATGATAATTCAAACAGTCCCGAGTTCTGAAAATACGATACACTTTTAATTTTCATCAATGCAATGCTTCGCCTTTATGTCACTATTAGAGTTCCTCTTTGATTACGAAATGATCATTTCGCAACATTTATCATTTGTTATCAATTAATTTAAGCTAAATATCAAATAATTTCTCTAATTTTTATTCCTCAACTCACTTAAATGATGCTTCGCATGACTTGCATTTATAAGGTTTTTCCCCTGCATGAATCGGCTCATGACGAAGCAAATCCGCTTCATACTGAAACGTTTTACCACACTTTCTGCATTTATAAGGTTTAACTTCTTTATGTACTTCTTTATTATGTTTTGTGAAATCTCTCGTGAAGGTAAATTCCTTATCTTTAATATTAAGGAAGATTGTTGTTGTAAAACGAATATGAAAATGGTAACATAAAACTGATAACTGTTGAAATAATATAAAAATTATCAAAATATTAAAAATATCAAAATATTAAAAATATTAATCATGAAAAAAATAATCACTTAAATCTTACCGCAATGATAGCATATATATCCTTTTGGGTCATTGTGCTTTTGTTCATGTTGATTCAAATTTTGCGAATTTTGAGATTTAGAATTCATTTTTTTTAGATTCAAATCCCAATCTTTTCAGAGATATTCTCAATTACTTTTATAGTAATGTTCTTTGAATTCTTTTTTTAGTCCTCACTGTTTAAATTTTTTCAAATGTTTACTATCAAGTTTATCCACCTAAAGACGTAGGAAAATAGAATTTTTGACTTTATAAATTTTTTATCAAAGAAATCATATCACGAAAGATCGCCGTTAACGTAACTATTTTACTCATTAAACGCTTTAAACATTTTTTGCAAAACGGCAGGAGAATATTGACGTCTGAGCCATAGAAAATGCTATATCAAGAAAAATATAAAGAAAGGTCTATGTCAAGAAATTATTTCGCGTGGATGAAGACCGGTCTATGTCAGAACGCATACGAAGTACGATTGATACCAAGAAAGGGACAAGAATGATTTAAGTTGCACGAAATTAAAGAAGAGTTTATATAGCGCAATATTTTCTTCTCATAAATTTTATAGTGATATGACTGAGAACGGGACATCTTGATTTTTAATCCTGTTTTTTGCACTCATTTACATCTATTATTTAATTTTCCGTAACAAAATTCGTGTAATTTATGAGTAGTAAATATTGCGCCATATACATACATTAGACCCTTCATTAATTTCATACGACTTAAACCTTGTTCTTTCTCGATATCAACTGTATTTCATATGACAATGTCTAAAACAACGCCGATGTAATATTCATAACTCAGATATAGAATTATCAAAGATGCGCGTGTACTGTTTTTGATAGATTGATATCCTACAATACGTTTTCACAATAATAGCACTACATAAAAACTTTATCGAAATCTGCCATCATATTTTAGCCATCATCTTTTACTACTAAATTGATATATTTTATCGTTAGTGATACTATATGTAATTTGGAACATTTATTTTATATATAAACATTTCTTCATTTCTTTTTGATTTACATAAATAAAATATTCATTTGAAAAATGTAGATCAGTTACTAGTTCCTTTTTATATTTAAATAATTATAGTATTTTCCATTAAATATTACATATCACAAGATTCTTTAGCATTTATTTTCATGTATGGTTGAATTTAATTATATTTATTAAGAACAGCGCTACACATTTATTGATGTCGTTAATTAATTATACAAGGTTAAACGTAACGTATGTACTTTTAAACATTTATTCAGAGTGTAATATCATACGAATTGTCTTATGGTTTTTATAGTAGGCAGTAAGTTGCATTAAATTTCATGGAAAAAATTGAAAACTTGTTAAATCTTACAAATGATGCCATCACGAAAAGATTTGTTTTAAATATCGATATAGAATATAAAATAATTTACATGTTTATATACAAAAAATATTACTATTCATAATTTAATTGTTTTTTATTGCTAAACATTTAATTTTTATTAATTTCTTTTTATTTATAATTGATTTTTGACTATCACTAATTTTAAATAAAGTTGAATGTGTTAAAATTGCATTATGATCTACAATTAGACTCAACAATTAGACTGTCTTTTCGTAAAGTTCTAAGAATTTTTTTCAGAATTTTTTCAGAATTTTTTTAATAGTTGCCAATTTATATATGCGTACATATATACATATAAGAAAATGGAGCACTAAAAAGTTGATAAAAAATTCTGAAAAAATTCTTAGAGTTCCATGAAGAGAAAATAAACGATGTCTTTTTCTAATCTTTAGAACTAGAAAAAGACGAAGGATAAATTGAACCGAGATTAAAGTTAATCTACTTGGTGGAAATGGTCATAAATCATATAATTTTTATATAACAAATACTTTTTTCTCTTTCGAAAATCCCCTTTTCCAGGATTAAAGTATATTTCCAGGATATACGCATTAATACGTGTTTGTGAGGTGGAGTTTTTTGTCGAGAACGACCAAAAATTTCGAGATTAATATATTTTTTATCAGGATTGTGTCGTAGGTTTTAAGATTACGTCTATCACGGATTATTTACGTGAAATCTACGTGATGTTTACACGATCTTTTGTCACGTGAACAATATAGACCATGTAGACTGTGTTGTAAAATTTATCAGTAACATGTTTTGTAAAAGAATTAAAAATTAAATTACAAATACGTGTTTGTGAGGTGGAGTTTATGTCGAGAACGACCAAAAATTTCGAAATTGATATATTTTTTAACCATTTCTTAGTGCAACATGGTGTCTCGAGCTGTCAAATCGTGACAACATTTGTTTGATAGTTTTGCAACTTGTACTTACGAAGTAGTAATCCACAAACACGTAATTTGCACGAACAAATAACGTCGAGTTCTTAGAATTAGACTTAGACGCTTTATTGCGACGAATTTGTTATACGAAAATTGACACGATATGCGACTGCATGTATTATAGGTTGCGTGAGATATTGGTGTAATATATAATGATGTTGATGCACAGTGCGACCCCTAGTGATTTCGATCAAAGTCGTTACAAATGCTTTGATGCATTTGATAGATCAATTAGAAGAAAGAATTTTACAAACTGATTTAAAAAAGTGTTTATAGCATTGTCGCGTTGTACCTTTTGGAGTTCGAGCTCCGCTTTAAGATTTTTTTAAAACGTGTGTTATTTTATATTGATGATTTGAGAGAGGTTAGCTTGAAATCTAACTTAAAATTTCTCATTAAAATCTTGCAGCTAATATGTAAATAAGTAAGTTAATATGAGTTAATATATAAATAAATAAGGAATTTAATTTGAAATTATATTGATCTTTGTTTTTATAAAACATAAAAATATAGAATTTACAAGTTTTATGTATATATATGGGGGATACAATCAAGCTAGAAACAAAATATTTTGGATTTTTTTCTCTCTTTATGAGTATTTTAACAATTGTTTAATAATATTTCAAGCGTTTAATCGAATTTAAAATCATACTATTCAAATATTTCAATAGATTATTCTAAAAAATGTTTTCTTGAGCCATGGTCTGATTCATGCTGACAACGCTCATGAGTATTATTTGTCTTTGTTTAACATTGGACAAACAACAAAACTGAAATGATGTAATAATTCTTCAGAAGAGTATAGTCGCCCCGAACCAAGGATAGCCTATACACTCCACTGTCTACTTAACAGATCAGATCATTAGATTAATGATCCTGTTATGTAGTGACATTTTAGTCAACTTTAACGCTCAAAGTTTCGATTCGCAGGATAGTCTAGGACTTTTCTGTCAGATTCTTTTATTTTATGCGAAGACGCGTCGAATGAGCCAAATTTTATTAAAATCGAAGATGACCTAACCTCAATAGTTGTCAACTTTAACGCTCAGTATCTTGCTTCGCAGAGCATTCCTGGACGTTTTTCTGCTAAATTCTTTCATTTTACACGCAAAAACGCGTCGAATGAATCTAATTTCATCGAAATCGGAGGTGAGTAAACCCTTCTGAAGAATTACCGAAATGATTTTTAACTCTTAATACACACGTCTGGGTCATTCGTGCCCTATTTTTTTTCTGTTTTTTTTTTTAAATGCCAAGAGCAAATATCAATCTCTTTTCTATTTCTAAAAAAAAGTTTGGCATCTAGAGAAGAAATTTTGTGCGTTACCGGCCTCAATTCGTACATATCCTTTAACTGGATAACTCCTAATTTCTGAATGACAAACTCAAGATGTGCACAGAGTGTACATTTTTTGTAATTAAAAATTTTTATTTTTTTCTTTATTTTCAACTAATTCTTGATTGTATTGCAAGAATATTTCGCGAATTATTAAAAAAAGAATTTAATCCTAAAATATATTAGCCCTTAATAAATGCGATTTTTGATATCTTTATTCTAAATGTTGTCAGTAATATTATATATCATGTTGTCTGTAATGTTATAAAGAACATTTTCCTTAAAATAAATTATAAATTTTTTAATACAATAGCAATAATAAAATCCATTGATTTAAAATATAAATGCAATATCATATATATCTTCAATTTATAGCCATTCATGCATATTAAAAAAACATCGTTTTCAAGTTACTCAATAACAAAACTTTCTAAAGATGTCAAAATATATGTAAAAACCATTTAATAATTTATATTCTTGTAAAAAAATAAAAATTAAACCAAGACACGAATAACCGAATGTATATTAAGGATGCCAAAAACTAACGTGTGTACTAAGGATTAAATGTCGTGAGTATGAATCGAACCGCAGCCTTTATTTAATAGATCTGTTTTAAATATCTTATATCATTCATCTTTTTCTTTTTGTTTTCTTTCCACATTAAGATGAATAGTGTAGTTTTTTAAATTAAGAGACAGATCAATTATTATTTTTACAGAATGTCTACTAAATCAAGAAAGAGCTTGTCGTCATGGCAGCAGTGCGAAAAGTGTCAATGTGCTTTGGCCCAAAAAGATATTTCTGTGCACGAGGTAAGCTGTCCACCTTCCACAGAAAATTGGGACCATCCATTCATCCTTAACGGAGTTTTGTATAGCACGATAGAAGTCTTCCAAACACAAGGTATGTAACTATTGATATTTTTAATTAATAATAATATAATTTTTATTTACATCTGTCATTAATTCACGGTATTGTGTATCTCATAGAATTGCCCAAACGCATTTCTGAAAAGGACGCTAATGATATGGTATTTGTATCACAGTTCACTTTACAACTGTGCGAGATCGCAATTGGATCACCAACTGTTATTACAACGAAAGATGAGGTAGTTGTGAAAACAGCCTGGCCAACTAATGATAAAAGTTTGACAAGCGTCTCTTTAACAAAACATGGTAAGTGTTTATCTTCAATTTTAATTTTATAATTTTTATAACAGGTTTAGCTGATAAACTAAACTAATGATAATCCTGTTTCTTATTACTTTTAGCCATTGATCTAAATAATCTATCAGGATTAATCAAAATATGTTCCTTGACATCCACTGTCCATATCGCTAAGGAAATTGTAATTAGTCAACAAGGAAAGTGTTTGTCTGATGTAAGTGTGGAATTGGATATTATTCTAAAATATTTTAATGAACACAAAATATTTACTGTGGGTAATAGGATAAGCGTGCCGTATTACGGAAAGAAATTAGTATATAAAATTGTTCAAATCAAAGCAGAGAAAAGCAAGAAAAAGCCAACTGAAACGATGGATGTAAACGATCTATCAAAACCTTTCAAAGATATGAATCTAACATCTACAAAAGTAGATTTCTATAAAGCGCTCTACACAACGAAGTGGACAATTTTGGATAAGGATAAAGAAAATGTTGCAAAGGAAAGGCATAAAATTGAAGATATAGGTGGATACGGCGCTCTTATATCTGATATAAGAGACATAGTGGCAATAGGCATTGGCAAGTATAAAAGTATTGAACGCTTTAATATCTGTAAAGGGATATTATTGTACGGTCCCTCTGGCGTTGGTAAATCCATGATAGCCAACGCTATAATCTCAGAATGTAACGTTAATACGTTTATCGTATACAGTTCGGACATTTACAGTAAATCTGTTGGTGAAACGGAGGATAAGCTCAAAGAAGTGTTCAGCAAAGCAATATCGAGCGCTCCCAGTATAATATTATTTGAAGATGTGGACAGTCTGTGTCCTAAGAGAAACAATTCCAGTACAGATCACGAGAAGAGAGTCCTGACTCAATTAGTAACACTTTTTGATGATCTGCAAAATATTAACAACAATGTGCTGGTAATGGCTACCACTGCAAAGTCAGATCTCGTAGATAGTTCTCTGAGGAGACCTGGAAGATTAGACATGGACTTCGAAATTTATGTACCAACTCCAGACATGCGAAAGGAAATATTGATGAAGCTACTCTCGAAAATTCCCAATACGCTTTCGTGTGAAGATATACAGAATATCTCGTTTGTTACTCATGGCTTTGTTGGCGCGGATCTATATGGTTTGTGCTCCAGAGCGATAATAAACGCTGTGAAATGCTGTCAAAAGAGGACTACATTCGACGATGAACCAGATGATCCAAATGAACTAAAGGTGACAATGATCGATTTTCATTATGCTCTGACCGTAACAAGGCCTTCAGCGATGAAGGAAGTTTTAGTGGAGGTACCGAATGTGAGATGGTCAGATATCGGTGGGCAAGAAGATTTGAAACTAAAATTAAAGCAGTCTGTCGAATGGCCATTAAAACATCCTGAAGCTTTCGTAAGAATGGGCATTACGCCTCCTAGAGGCGTTTTAATGTTCGGACCACCGGGATGCTCGAAAACTATGATCGCGAAAGCTCTTGCTACTGAGAGCAAAGTTAACTTTTTGAATATTAAGGTAAGTCATTCGAAACGTTTATTTATGTCTCCATTGTTACATCGTGCAACTATTTGCAGGGCCCGGAGCTGTTCTCGAAATGGGTAGGCGAGTCTGAGAAGGCTGTAAGAGAAGTATTTCGAAAGGCGAGACAAGTAGCACCATCCATCATATTTATCGATGAAATAGATGCACTGGGTGGTGAAAGAGGTTCGTCTTCCGGTGGTAGTGGAAGTAACGTGCAGGAGCGAGTATTAGCCCAATTACTAACTGAACTTGACGGTGTCACCGCTTTAGGGAACGTCACACTGGTAGCGGCTACTAATCGACCGGATAAAATTGACAAAGTAATATTTCCTATCTTATATAATTGATAAAAGTATAATTAAATATAATATGATATAGAATCAATTTGAAGAACTACTGACTCAACTCTTTTTATGATAGAATAAGAAAGTTCTCTTTATTAACCTTTAGAGGGACTGGCCACTATAATGGCCAACAGAAAACTCGTCGACTCCTAGACATTCAATATATATATAAATTTTATATTAAAAAAATTCAAAATTTTAAGGCAAAAAAATTTTGTCGGTCTTCTAAAAGTTAATAAAAAGACAAAATAAATTTAGCACAAAAATATAAAAAAATAGTGACTTTATATTATGCAGTTATAATCAAAGATACAAAAACAGCTGTAACAACTTTATATTATTACATTAAAATAATTTAATTAATCCCTCAGTTAAATGTTTCTCTCAATATCCAATATTATTTAATATCTTTTTAAAATATTTCTTTTCGTCGATATAGAAATAATTGATAAAATAATTAATAATTTAATTATTTAATGGTTATTTTGTATAAGAAAGTGCAACAAAAAATATTTCAGGCACTCCTCCGACCTGGACGATTAGATCGTATCATATACGTGGGATTGCCAGACGAGAAGACCAGACGAGAAATATTCGAGATAAAATTGCGACATATGAACATCGTAAAGGAAGAAGTAAATATCATGGAACTAGTCAGCCGAACAAAAGATTACACCGGCGCAGAAATTCAAGCGTTATGCCATGAAGCTGCTATGAAGGCGTTGGAGGAAGATATTAACGCTACTCTCGTCACCAAAGAACATTTCGATGCCGCATTTGGAGCCATCACTCCTAGAACGCCCGATTCCCTCATCAAGATTTACAAGGATTATATGAATAAAGTTTTATGAGAATTATACAAGGACTGTATATTTTTATTACGAGAAAAGACGTCGTAAATTTTTTTTTAGATTTAAGTTTTTTTCCTCATTATCCTCCGATTTTTAGAAGAAAAAAAATGAGGAGGAAAAAGTTTTGGGTACAAATTTATAAATTCAACCAGTTATATGAATTTTTATTTATTTTTACAGATTGATTTATAGATTTTATACAATAATTACAAAAGTGCAAGGAATGAATAGAATGTCGTTTTTCACCTGTTCTTACAACTTTGATTACCTATGTCCTCAATATCCCCTTCAAATCCATTTAATGTATTTATTTATTCGTTAAAAATTAATACGCATATATAACATGTACAAATATATCTTGATAAGCTGTAAAAAATATCAACTAAGGCCAACAAGAAATGCAAAACGGGAATGATGGCGCGCGACATAAATTATACGCCTCAAATGTGTGTTCAAAACATCGTATAATTTATTTAAATTTATTTCTCCGATGACGTGGACTACTTAATATGATTCGTTACTGTCGAAACTCCCTGATAACGATGACGATAATGATTAATAATAATAATAGAAAAGTTTATTGCGGACGTAACAAATAAACAGTGAAATATATGTCAAGGGCGGACTCTTCCAATTCTCCCGCCACGCGATTAACCGGATAGCCCGTTGCTTTCGCCGGAACGTTTCGGATGGTACGGTTTATCTGAACGATAATCGAAATAAAATTGCCTGTTGACTTTCGCGCAGAGAGATCGCGTTAATTATTAATCAGCTCAGGTACATATATGTACGTACACGTTGCATGTCTCTATTATAAACTACTATAAAAAAAACCTATTATTTGCGTCATCTCTCTCGCGCTCTTTCTCCTTCTCTGTCCTCAGATGTTTGTCGATCGAATATTTGTGAGTATTTCGCTGTTACAGCCGTTATCGCGTCCCACGTTACACATTGACGGAACTGAGAGAATTATGTGCGTAACAAGGAGGCTGCTCGCTCGTCGGTAAAAAGCAGCAATATATCACTTGAGTGGACAGGATCCAACGACGAAGTTCCTCGGATTTCTTAAAATCGTCGATTTGTGCCATGAGACGTCGTTCCTCGACCCCGAGGAAGGAGAACAGCATTCATTTCGTAGTTCCGTGTTGACAAATTTCTCTTCGAACAAGATAACCTCGCAAAGGACGGATTTTGCCGCAACTTTCTATCCCGTGTACGCTACACTCATTTCATTTCTACCTCTCTGACTGTTAATTGCTGCTGCTAATTAGCGATTGTCGTGAAACGTCATCGTGAGACATGTAAAAGATTTATTGCTTTGGTTGCATCAGTATCTAGTTTTGGTACTGTCATAGTGCAAAGTCTCGGAAAATTTATTCCAAGGTTGCAAGGGAAACAGACAATTTTATAAATAATATTGTAACCTTTTATATAAATATCTTACATAAATAATATATGTCTTTGGACAAATATCAATTAAAGTCTATTTAAACCAATAAATTTATTCACAGTTTTTCAGTACATTAATATCTTTTTAATAGGATGCCAGATTGAGTAAATTATTAAATTATTAAATTACTTATCTATTTAATTTGTGATATTACTATAGTAGTTTGAATTTATAAATTTGAAAAATTATTCCAGTACGCATTTCAAATTACATATTTAGCATATAAATTCACATAGAAATTATTTAAAAGCATTTAAAGTCCAGCTTTGACTGTAATAGGCATTAAACTCTTGTTGTGTATTCACATATGTGATCTTAATAAATCGTTTATTATTGTATTATTTATTTAAACCTTTTGACATTTCTTATAGATCATACGTAAAAAACGATTTTTTCACATGTTACTATGACAAATGAATTTATAATATTTCTTTCGGGAGAAAATTATTTGTATTAAGAAAGTTAAATGCATAACATTTTTACAAGATTTGTTAAAGACAATTGCTTATTTATAAACAGCTTTAGTTGATATCATGTTAGTGTTTAAAAAATCAAATTTAAAGTACAATATTGACTAGCAATAATATAGATGATTTTATAAATATTTGTATATTGTCATTTTAATAGATCCTCAAGTAAGATGTCATTGATCGAAGGAGTGGGCGATGAAGTCACAGATTTCTTCATCATCATGACCATACTGTTGGTAGGATGGCTTGCTTGGTGCTCGACAAGTATAGCGGATCAGCCATTGATACGTACAGTACTTATCCTGCGGGACCGAGCGCCTACGCGTATTACTTCAATAAGAGCTAATCATCAGAACACAAGTAATCTTAGTGTCCAAGATGTTAGTCGACCTCACAGGTCAGAAACAGCAGAAGAAGACACACTAGAAACAACTTCGAATAATAGTGATAGTATACAAGCAAATTGTCCAAGTGCAGCTGTAGTAGGTAAATATTTCTTTTTCTCTCTTTTGCGTAAGATATTACTTAAACTTTTAAGTATTACTCAAACCTTTTTTTTTTGTATCGTAATCATTAGATACGAGCGAATTGTCTGAAGATGTCTCGAGACCAACAGAATCTACAACGGCGGAAGAAGTACTTATTGAAGCCATGGATTCGTTCAGCAATACTGATCGATCATTGTTACAAAGAACAGTCAAGACAGATAATATTGACTCGGCATTGGACCAAACTACTAGTAGTTCATCAGAATGTATGTCAGAGGAGTCAACCTTAAGTGATAGCAGCAATGATATCACCATAAAACTGAAGTTTATAAATGATGATCAAAAAATAGTTACAGGCAGTCTTAAAGAAATGCTGGGTGATTTTAAAAGGTATTTCTAGCTTATATGCATTTCTATTGTGTTAGTAAGGTTGTAACAATTTTTACTACGTTCTCACAAAAAATAATCCAAATCTTTAATAACATTGTTTCTTATTTCATGTTTATTATGATTTGTCTTTAGATCTATTTTTTTAATAATTGAACTAGTATACATATTTTTATATTTAAAGTGAAATAGATAAATGTTTAACATGTGATAAAAGTGAAAAGAAAAGTTCTAGTGTAGTTCAATGCAACAAAATAAAATAAATCTTTTTCACTTCGCAGGAGGCACTTTCAAATAGAATTGGAAGCACGTAAAGCGGTACGGTTAGTATTCAACGGCCGCGTATTACAACCTGACACTCAAACCCTCGAACAGTGCGGCTTGTTCAACGATTGCGTGGTTCACTGTTGGGTACATCAACCGCGACCAGCTACCGTACCGTCATCTACGTTAGATAATTCATCGTCCATTTATTTCAATTCCCAGCCGTTTTCGGATCTACCTACCGATGCAGGGATAAGTTCAGTACACAACGACTGGGACTTGAGCCGGCTCCTTGTAAGCCTTCTGACGATCATCTTAGGTCTCGCGTGGTACTCGCGGTATCATTACGCTCAACTTTTCACCGCGACAACCACGCTCGCACTCTACGCGCTTACAGCAATCTTCACGGTATCTCTGTTTAGTAATTTCTTTTCTGATCAAGATAACATTCGGAACGTGGAATGATATGATGACGATGATGACGACGATTACTATGATCCCTTCTAATATGATTACTTCTAAGTTCTAATTTTAATAAAAAAAAGCACCTTAAATACAAATCGATATAATATACATTGTAACGCATATGACGTATACTATGGATTTAACGGAATCAATCAATCGGTAATCTTCGTCGAGTATTTGCTTTTAACGTAATTTAACGTTAATTAACATTCTCGAGATCAGATTTATCGTTGATGATAACGAGCTCATTATAATTTCGTGATTTTTCATCTTGGTGTTACTCTCGAAAATGTAAAACACCGATTGCGATATTTCTATTGATATATATTTCTCTGAATTATAATTAAATTCGTTACATACAAGAGGTGCATTAAGTTATCGCATAAATTCTAGTGTAGCGTTTCTTACAGAAGATTTCAAAAGAAATTTTCTTTATGGTGCATGATAGTAGATGACCTATCCATCACTTCATAATATATTATATTTAAAATATATAATATATAGATTATATGTCTATATAAAGTATATAATAAGTTGTCCTTCGTTAAATTTAAAGTAATTAAATAAAATAATAAGAGTCTAAAATAATCACGCTCGAATGTTATGTTATAATACATAATAATAATACATAATTCTGAAATAATAAATAAAGTTGCTATTTTTTCTCTCTCATGAACTCTGAAAAATGTGATATGATGACATTACTACGTTTCTTAGAAAAAATAACGCGTGACTTTTAAAATTGACTTCAATGTTTAAGAACTATTACACTTTGACAGTCATTCAAGCGTAATTATTATTATCTTTATTCGTTTTACTTCTCGTTTTTTTTTTAAGTTTCATGTGAAAGATCTTGCATATATAAATATGTTTCGTAAGAAATATCGCTTTGTGGTGTTTACGTTATAAAGTAATTAGGAAATATTCTGTACGATAAAATAAGTTTTTGTGAAACACACTTTTCTTCGCAATATATATATAAAATTCTGAAAGAATATCACTTTTCATTCAGTAAAGAAATAAAATTAATTAATAGTTTATTTCTCTAATTTTTATTGTAACTAACTTTAAATTATAAAATGAGAGAATTATATAGAAATATTTTCTACAGGTAATTACTTAGTAATTATTACTTCGTTTTTTTCTAATACTATTGTATTGTTGGTGCTGTGTGATTTGTGAACGTTTTGATCCGCCGAACTTAATATAGAACTGTTTCACATATTTTTAACGCGTTGATTGTCACGTCATCCAGAATTACATGAAATTAGTGAATTTCACGAAAAAAGCCCAAGAAGCCAAATATTTTCTTTTTGTAATTTATTTTTTACTATTAACGTCATTTGACAGGGCTTCTTTGTTATTTATATTTGAATGTTTGACGCTCTAAAAAAATGGAGAACGCTAATCATGTATTAATAAATTCATATCACGTGATGATCAACACGTTAAGTATTATGGAAATAATGCGTCTAATAATGCGTGAATTCCAGTTACCATTAGCATAAACAGAGAACTGATTTGAATGAATTTTGTACTAATAAAGGAGAAAGAAAAATTATCCGCGATCTCTAAGACATAGAGCAATCTAGAAGTCGTCTACTTGCGTTATACTTATTTGTACACGAGACATAATGCATAGAATACCAATAAATCAATCTTTTGTAAAAAAAAAAGTTAAATCACTAAATGGACATTCACGTTGAACTCTAGAACGTGCATAAAAATATAAGTTTCACCGAAAATGCTTATGGCATAAAAAGATGAGCGTGATAGAGATATATTATGGTCTCTAACTAGCGTACTATAATTTGTTAAAATTAAATTAATGATTATATTTATACATATATGTATATATATACACACATACACAATTGTTTTAAATAATGCCAATAAATGTTTATTTATTTGATACTTATTTATCATATAGTATAATTGTCCTTGTTTCTTAGTGATAAATATATATGTAAAATTTTGCATATTCTCTGTCAAGATAAATCTACGTTATCAAATTTCAATTACCTATTATTTCTTTTTATACAGTAATCATAAATCATTTTTTATATTGTTCAAAATATAAATATGATAAAAAATGTGGAAAAAACTTGAGATTAAAAATACAGTTAATTTTTTTTATTCTTTAATGTATAAAATAGCAGAACTTTCATGAAAAATATTATATTTATTTAAAATCACGTAATAAGACGTCCTGGCGTATTAATAGTTTATGTATTAAATACCAAATAAATATACCATTAAATTATAATTGCTAATATGCCTCGTAGTAAATATTTTCATTGGCAAAAGAAAAAAAAATAATTAACTAACTACACATCTTTCATTTGATCTCAACAAATACGATGTCATCTTTTTAGAAAATTACAAAGAAATAACAACATTACAAGATATAATAATGCTGATTTACTAGTTCCTGTTTTCTTTTATTTTCAATTTTACATAGAAAAAATCGCAAGTCCACGGAAATCGCTTTTCATACATTGAAAAAATATATTTAAAATTTCTATCATTTGTTTATTGATCTCACTACTTCCAACCATTGTTTATTGAACATATTTTTCTCCACTGGCGTATCATCCAGCGTTCTGATAATTTTTTCAGCATGAAGATACATATCATACGAACAGCCATATATACCAAATACCAAATCAATCTCCTGTTTCAAACGTTTATATGTGAGAGGTCCAAGTTGCGAATTATATAAGTAAATCTTATCCTTTGAGGACGCGCCATATCGTGGTTGCATATTCGAAAGTATTACGTTGACGTAGTTCGTAGAAGGTTGCGATTTCGATGACGTCGTGCTGCCTTCCTGTGTTAACGTATGATTAGTCGATGTTTTGACCAACACGAGCCTCATATCCATATCCTTGATCTTCTGCATCTCCTCAATAATGATATCGCTGTTGCGCGGCAACTCCATCATGTCTTTCTGCGGAGTCTTGGTCACGTTCTCGATAAACTCCTTATGACTGACGATGACCTTCGCCAAGTTGCTGTTCGCGTCTTTGATCTCATAATACGCGATGGCTTCGTCGGAGGGCACGAGTCGTGCTTTCTTCCGCAGCTTCTGCACTCGATTGATTACCTCACGCGCTATTCCCTCGTTGTGCATCGCCTCGTCAGCAGTAATGTCCACAAGGATTAGTATGCTTCCCTCGCTGTGAGCTTCGTACTGTTTCGATAGTTGTTCGGCGGCTGGACCAGTGAAGCTGAACATCAGACGCAAGTCTTGCTCCTCGAGTTTGTGACCCTGCACGACGATTTCTTTCGTGGAGACAAACTTCTGCAGCTGTTCGTCGGACAGCTCTTTAATGGCTTGAATTATCTGTTTGAACTCGCCCTTTAAACGAGCACCAAGTGTCTTATGATCTGGTTCTGCTCTCAGGGTCACACCATACTTCTCCTTGTCAGTAGTAACGATTAATTTTTTGATGTTGAGTTCTTCGAGTATGTACGACTTTAGTGAGACAATGTCCCTTAGTACTTTATCATCTCGATGGATCACCACGATTTCCGGCAAGGGATATTTTGTGGGAATAATTTTTCTATCGCGTACAATACGACCCAGTTGAATGACTGACTGCATATGCGACACAGCCTTCTCTATGTCTTTGTTAATCATATGATATTGCGGATGTGGTATCAATTTCCAGTGCACACTTTTGTCAAAATTTTCAAAATACTCTCTAAGTTCTTTAACGTTATGTACGTTCCACTCATTTATTTTCTTCATGAATTCTTTATGCTTCAACTTTAAAGCCTTCTCTTCATCCGTAGGCTCAGGACGAGATTCAAAATCAGACCGATTACTCGGCTGGTATTTGAATGTCTTTGTAAAATTCTCAATATACGAGCAACCATTCTTATTAAAATTCTTAGGCAAATCATCATTTGACGTTATGATGACCCATTGGTCTAATCGCATAAACATGAATTCCGTCAAGAATGGCGTGAATGGCGCGTAAGTTTGCACCATCGTGTAAATTGCTAGAAATAGAGTCGTCAATGCATTATCGCAATCCTCCAGACCGTCTTCACCTTTGATACGTTTTCTATTCATTCTCACATACCAGTTTGTGAGGTTGTCAATATACTTTATTAAATAGGGCACCACGGTGTACAATCTATATGCTTCCATCTCTTTCTTCACAAAGATCAACAGCGATTGAGTGATCGACATAATCCATCTGTCCATTATATTGTTGGAATAGGATTCTTGACCTTCGGTGATTACAAATCTGATCCCAGACTCCTGGTATTGGTCAATATTCTGCATTAAGAAACGAAATGCGTTATACCACGGCAAGAAGACGTCCTTGACGATGTCCCGGACACCCTCCTCCTTAAACTTAAGGTTCTCGGCTCTCACGACTGGCGAATTGATTAAATAAAGACGCAGAGCATCCGCCCCGTATTTGTTGACCACTTCCATGGGGTTGGGATAATTTTTCTTACGCTTCGACATCTTTTGGCCGTCAGACGCGAGTACTAGACCATTGGCCACGAGGTTTTTATACGGCGCTTTGCCAAACAGCGCGGTGGATATCACCAGAAGCGTGTAAAACCAGCCACGCGTCTGATCAATACCCTCAGCGACGAAATCTGCCGGGAAGATCTCATCAAATTCCTTGCGATCTTGATTGAATGGAAAATGGACCTGCGCGTACGGCATGGAACCGGACTCGAACCAGCAGTCGAAGACTTCAGGTATACGACGCAACGGCGGTTGTCCCGCACGTTTCGACGGTATTGTCAGATGATCGATGTTCTCGCGATGGATGTCCTCCACTTTTGCGCCCGTCAATCTTTCTAGCTCCTCCATGCTGCCCACGCACACGATCTCCTCCCTATCCTCAGAGATCCAAAGCGGTATAGGATTACCCCAATAACGATTCCTGCTGATGGCCCAGTCGCGCGCATCACGCAGCCAGTTGCCGAATCGTTTTTCCTTCACGAAATCCGGCACCCAGTAGGTCTCACTATTTGCCACCAACAACTTATTCTTGATCGCCTCCACCTTGAGGAACCAAGAGGGCACAGCTTTGTAAATAAGCGGCGTGTCTGTTCTCCAGCAGAACGGATAGCTATGCTTTATTGTGCTGTTGACAATCAGCTTCTTCTTAAGCTGCAAATATTTTATTATCTCTTTGTCTGCATCTTTGACATACTTGCCGAGAAAGTCGTGAACCGGCTCCGTGAAACAACCGCAACTATCCACGGGGCATACAATCTCTTGATCCTTGCATATGATGCCGGCCTCTAGGCAACATCGAAAATCATCCTCTCCGAAATACGGGGCTTGATGGACGATGCCGGTTCCAGTTTCTGCTGTGACGTAAGTGTCATTCAGGACTCTGAAAGCACCTTTCTCTTTATGATGCAAAAAATATGGAAACAATGGTTCATATGCCTTTCCTTTCAGGTCTGTGCCCTTTATCCTGTCTATTATAATATAAGGACCCTTAAGGATTTGCAATTGAGCCTCCAATATGATATAAATGTCACTAGTCTTCTCATTTTTTACCTTCACATATTCAAAAGTAGGATTGACACATAATGCCAAATTACTAGGTAGCGTCCAAGGAGTGGTGGTCCAGGCCAATAGAGACACCCCTGGTTCATCCAGTAGAGGAAAAACTATGACGACCGATGGATCCACTACATCCTTATAATTTTGACCTGCCTCAAAGTTGGACAGTGGCGTGTTACAGGCAGTAGAATAAGGCATTACCTTGATACCTTCATAGATGAGGCCCTTGTGGTATAGCTGCTTGAATATCCACCAGATGGACTCCATATACCATGGATACATGGTTTTGTAGTCATTTTCAAAGTCAATCCACCGTCCCATCCGGTCGACGATCTCCTGCCATTCCTTGGAATATCTCATCACGATTTTACGACACTCTTCATTGTACGCTTTGATACCCATCTTGGCGACATCATCTGGCCCTTTGATGCCTAATTTCTTGTCAATCTCATTCTCCACGGGAAGACCGTGGCAGTCCCAGCCAAATCGACGCTCCACATGATAGCCGCTTTGATATGCGTACCTCGTCACAATGTCCTTTATAGTACCAGCGAGGATATGGCCATAATGCGGAAGGCCGGTGGCAAAAGGTGGCCCGTCATAGAATGAATACTTTGGCCATTCTTTCCTAGTAGATAAATTCATGCATTCCAAATATACACAGTGAGCCGTCCATAGTTTTAATATGTTCGCTTCCTGCTCGGCGAAATTGATGGTCTCCGGAATACTCAATTTTGTGAAACGTAGTAACTCTTCCCTATTCATAAAAGAATAGTTTCTGACGATATGAGTCATCTTTGATACAACGTTCCGTACCGGCTGGAGGAATCGTGGCTCACACGAGGAGCTGACGCAATTCGGCACAACCTTGTCGCTAACCTAACAATGTGTCTTATTATTATTATTATTTATTGGCCTTTCACATTCATAAGGAGATAATACGGTTAGATTACGTTACAAAAGTTCGTCAAATAACTTTTTAAATATTAAACTTATCTTTAAACAGGAGAATCAAGTTAATAATAGTTAAGTTCAGCACAGTTTTTCAGCAGACTCGACAATTGAGTGAGTATTCGCTGCTATTGATATATTCTTCTAGATCTAATATTCTGATTGGATGATCTAAAAGAATATACCAATAACAATGAGTTCTCACTTCCTGTTGAGTCTATTGAATATCCCTTAACGCGGGCACCAACTTCCTAGGAATTTACATGCGCACGCGTAAACGTGTGATTGAAGATTCCGTACACACTAGGCCTGTTCGCATTGCATGAAATCCCCAAATATTGTTGCACTTAAAATGAGATAGATATATATTTGGCTTTGAAAAGACAGAAAGCGAAGATACCGAATGCAAAAAGTGTGAGCAACGCGAACAAACCTATGGATTAGCTATCAGAAAGAAAAATCTTCAGACAGCGAAAAATCTCTATCCAGGGACCAATTAGCACACTTGAAATACTTGTCAGTACACGTGAATAAATCGAGAACACGTGCCAAAGCTAACCTCAAGAACATAATCTTGCATCTGGGAAAAATGCAAAAAAATGATATATTAGGTATAGTAAAAAGAAATCCATTATTCTTACTACACCTAATATTAATATGAGTTTTACTTTAATTTACATAATTATTATTTAACAGATAACCTGTGTATTTTAAAGAATGCATTTCCGAAAATTCATACAAGATAGTAGGAAAATTTATGGTGGGAATTTCAAAATAATTTTTCCCCTTTAGACATTTTTTTCAGTATTCTAAATATGAATAGAATTTTTTTTTTTAATGTTATTGTATTAACATGATTTATATGTTTTCATATATACTTACAATTAAACATTAAAATATTGTTAAAGTAATTATACAATATTTATTAATATACAATATTTGGTATTATAAAGCAAATCTTTTCACACTCTCTTGATCTTCGCTGATTTAAATACTGTAATATATTAATGTAACATGGCAGTTATATTCTAATAATTAAGTAACAAATGCCAATCTTAGAGATAAAGGTAAGTAATACTTTAAAAAGAGCGAGAGATTTATACCCGTTTCAACCAATGTAAATTAATTTTAATCTTAGTTCAACTCACTCATTTTTTTCTAATTCTTAAAACTAGAAAAAGATGAAGAATAAGTTAAATCAAGATTAAAGTTAATCTATTTGATGGAATTAATGTTTGATATACATAGTATCAAAAAATGATAGTAGTAAAAACCTTTATATATCTAATTCTTAAATATCAACTATTAATTTCTTTGGACTACAGGAATGTTTCGTTCGTTCGTTCAACTATAAAATTCGTTCAAAATCTTACAGAAATTATGTGGAAGCTACATATGCATATGTATAACATAGAAAATAAAGATATTTACAATATTTTGTCATTTTAAATAGATATATATCATAAATATATCACTTGATATAAGTTTGACTAGATATCGAAATATGTAATGCAAATTCACGATTGATGCATGACATGCTGTACCCTTTGTTGGCGCTGACCGCCAACATATATCACTTGTCTCGGCTCATCCGGATGAATGAGCTCGTCCGTGTGTTTCCACTGCCATTTTTTTTCGCTCTCTTTCACGCGTCTATGATCAATGTAACTGATAACGCAACTCGCCGGTATCCATATAACGGCAGTGATGATTATCACAGCACCTACTATATTATCTTTCAGAAAGCGCATAACTTTGTTGATGTTTATATCCTCAATAATGTCCCAAAATCGTTCTACTACGTCCTGAATTGTTTTCTCACAAACACCCTAAAAAGGTATATGCTTGTAATATATTAGACAACAGAAATTTTATCAAATTAATTACTATGATATATCTTACTTTGTTGCAAAAACCTTGAATGCACGGTGTCCCATCGGGTAAAATGTCTTGCTGGTCTATTGGAAAGCACGTCTCGTTCAAATTCATTCTACAGCATCTCTTACACGCATCAGCAACTATTAATAATGATTATATCAATATGATTATATCTTTCAGTACAAAATTAATTATATAACGTAAGATATCAATTCTAAAAACACTTAGTCTTTTGACTTTCTCTCAATAATCATAAAGATATCTTTATAGAATAATATACAAATTTTTAATTTTGAAATCAGAATAAAATATAATACAAGATTAAAAATTTTAAAAATAGCAATTGGTTTTTCATTAATTGCACAATTAATAAGCATTTTCTCAAATCAACAGTAAAATTGTAGAAATAAATTATATTAAATATTAATAATTAAAGAAAAACAAGAATTACTTTTCTTTCTGATATGAAAAAATGATGAATTAACATAATGAAATATTTCCATTTACATTTGTAGGTGTCCAGTATTTAAAATAAAGTACGTACTAGTATCGCACATGCAGCTTTGTAAATTTTGAGTCTCGCAGTATGGTACGCATTTGCCTAGACGGCATTGACCACGTTCGAGACAATCAGTGCCGTCTTTCATGGGCGGAGATCTCGGGCATTCGCTAGACGCACCAGTGCAGCGCGATTCCTGTTCGCAAGTAGCATATTGCGCATCACGGCATTTTACGCCCGCAGGCATATATGCGCAACCCTGGCAGCAAGGAGAGTTTTTGTCACTGTTGGAAGAAACAAAACGAGCGCCATTAAATAATGTTGAATATAGCCTAAGGATTTTTATTGTAAAAAGTGAAAGAAAAAATAGATACGTAGGTATGATTCTAGATGGCTTACCTGCAAACTGCTCCTTGATTACTTCGAAGCTTACAGTTTTTGTCGCAACACGAGTCATTGTCTTCTGTTCCCAAGAGACCTGCGTCGCATTCCTCGTCGCCCTCGACTCTCAAATTACCACAGAATGATTCTTCTGGCTCTGAGAAACAGCGTCCAGATTTAGCTTGCAGGACCTTCCTGATGGATCGTAAACTACATGGAGAAAATCTCTAGGAAAAAAAACGTAAATCTATAAAAAAAGTGCAAAAAATAAATTTAAATATAAACATAGTAAGATAAAATATTGATTCCTTATTTAAAAAATAATTAAGATAATGATTCGTGATAGGAACTACAATATGAATCAAGCATATACTCCACCTTGTTATTTACATCATAGCCACTAACACTGTAGGTATACATTAAGTAAGATCCACCTTGACTTGCACTTGGACTGCATTCCTACACACAATAATATCATTAAAATTAAATTTTAGTTTTAAGAATTATGAAAAAAGAAAAGTTTGTGAAATAAAGATATTAGTATAAAAACACATTTTAAAACTTAATATATATAAGATTTTATATGTTTTTAACAAAAACTTCCTTTGTGACTCATGACTCTTTTTTTTCTTTACTGTTTAAATTCTTAGGTTTATTATATGAATTATTTAATGTTAATTTCATCAAGTCTCAGAAATAACTTGCAATATATAGAGATATTTAAATTATAACTCACTGAGATATCCGGATCATGCTCGGAACCCCAATTATGACCGAATTCATGTGCTGTAACCAAATCGGCTTCTCTTGTAATCACTCTCTGTCCATAATGATTTCTACTGGAACTCAGTCCCGAGTTCAGATATAATGTATATCCGTTTTTGAAATATTCTACAGAATATCAATTTTTTTATTCAATTATGAGATCCAATATCATAAAAACATCACTACATATTGTATATAATATTAGAGTAATATAACACAAAGAATACAAATTGTTTTTAATGTACCTGGTGTGCAAATACCGCCCACCGAATTTCTACGAGGAGATCCTACATAGGCTAATCCGAGGATACCACCTTCGAATTTGAGATCAGTAAACAAGTGAGCCAAGCAGAAATCTTTATGGCTATATTCTCGACTGAACACCTGTATTAATTAATATATAATATCATGAAAAAATGATAATTAATTTCAATGTTGCGTTGTTAAATTAACAATGTTAATTTAACAAGCCAATTATATTAAAAAATTGATTGATAATTAAAGCAATTAATTTTAAAGATATTATTCTTCAAGCTGCATGTAATAACCTCGAGCAATGTACGGACGTCCCATTTCTCGCGAACCATATTGTAATGTGTTTCACCACCTCTTACTCGTGTCGGTTCACTGTGAACGACGATCTTTTTAATAACAAAACCCATTCCTTTGAAACCATCTTCCTCTTGATGCTCTTGCCACAAAGTGTCATTGTAAATCTTATGTACTCTATCAATCAAACTTATCTGTGGAATAAGTTAATATATTATAAATAAATATATTATAATTGCATACCGTTACGCTTACCAGATAATTAATTGTAGTTTTTGTACTGCTGGCGCCCATTTCTTGGTAAAACCGATAATCGGCGACTAGTAGTAATGGGCATCTTGTTTTTGTTGGTGTATATTCGTAAGTCTCTGTTTGCCTTTTTACCCTACTACTGCTATTATCCGTTTCTGTATCATCCTCCTCAGAATTGTCATTTAAAGTATAATCTGTGGCAAAAAATAATATCAATGTTGAGAATAATAGAAAAGGCAAAATACATTATATGTTATTTTATAAAAAAAATTGTATATTATCTATATTTATAAATAGAATCATACTTATATCTTCTTTAACATAACCACAGGTCTTTGGAGTTCCATGTGTATGACCTTCTCCATCTTGATAATGCTCCCAACTGAGTTTGACATCGGAAGATTTATAAATAATCATCGTTTGATTATCTAAATGAGAAAGATGCCTCCAGGATGGCTAAAACATAAATTCATTTCTTGATTATAGATAACAGACAATCTGTTCAAATAATCAAGTGTGACAAAAATATGATAGTAAATTATGTAATTAAAAAATTAGATAATTTGTAATTATCTAATAAAATGCAATTGTCTCAAACTTTTTAAAATTAATTTTTTTAAGCTTTAATTAATTCGTTGTTTCTTATTGTCTACTCGGATAATTTACAACCATATCACAAACTTTTAGGTATTATTTGGCTTGGCAGATATACTTACTTCAATATGGAAGGTTTCATCCAAGATTGTTATACTACCTGTCATGATACCATCATCAATATGCATCTGAGCATGAGACTCAATTTCTCCAAACACTCGGCCGTGATAAAAATTATCATGATCTATGGAATAATACTATGAAATATGCTTATTTGCTGCTTTGTCAAATTATACCATACCTAAATGTACGGTTTTCTCCTTTCCATCAGCATTGACTTCATATGCCTTGAAATTGGAATGTATAACTTCTCTTCTAGGTGTTAAAATTAATCGAAAATGGCTGTAGTTGGAAAAGATTAAAAGAACATTAATAAAATGGAGAGAATATCTCTTGTAATATATTAAATAATGTAATAATTAAATATCTTACCGCCCATGTGAATGAAATTCTAATTCACTTATTCTGTTATATGGATGATAGCTATGGTGAATACCCCGTTTTAAAATCCTATGTTGAAAGTGAGTACTATGAATTGTTTCATAATATTTCAAGCTTCTGTGAAGTCCATCTAATAATGTTTTAATAATATTAGATAAAAGAACAACTGATATAATTGCACAAGTCGATTTGCAATAATAACAAAGCCAATTTTCTCAATAAAATCACAATTTCGTAAAATTATTTTAGTAAGATATTAAAACCGATTATGTATTTTTTAATCATAAATAAATAAACATTAAATATATTTTATCAAGATTTAGTTAAAAAAAAGTTATTAAATCTTTTAATATAATTACAGAAGAAATAAGATTTTGAAGAAAAAGTATTTAGTTCTGCTTATTTAAACTGAAAGGATGTCCTTTTCAATGGAGATAGAAAAGATAGAAAAGATTCGACGCATACAGATTTTTTCCTCAACTTTAAATGAGGGATTTCAATTTTTTCGTGCTGATCGCGAATCAACTTGTGGGGTGCTAGTTAAAAAAATGACAGTATAATTGGGATAAGTTTAACTTACAAATACTTTGAAGAGTAAGAAAAGTGCAGTAGATAAATAGAACGTTTCGTTTTTCCATTGTCAGTGAAAGGAATTAACAATGGAATGTAAATAGAAAAGCACAACTTTCTCTTGTTTTTTTTTAATGTTTACAACCTTATTAACAATAATCCACGACGTCGTATCACAATTTTGTGAGCACTTTGGACACAATTTATGGCATAATAACGTGAATGAGAAGCGCAAAATTGTATTATGACAAATCATCAAAGTATCGTTTCTTTATTTACATTTGTCATGATGACAACGGATGATAATCAACACGCAACATAGGTTATGTTCTGTCATAACTCCGATTTTCCACCATGACTCCGATCTTCGATAGAGAGTCGAGTGAGCGAATAAAACGATCCTCATTCGAGTTTCTCGATTTCTGAAACCGCCGTCGAGATACTTAAAGTTTTTAAATTTGAGTGATTGAGTAAGAAATTAATGATATAATACTAATTTTGTGATTTATTAGTTTTATAAATATGCATATATACATATAAAACTCAATAATATTCGATTTTTATTTAAAAATGTGATTTTAATGATATTGTCCGAGTTTGATTATCAATTAATATTTAAATAATACACATTATTAAATTCGTGATTTTTATTATATAAATGCTTTATAAATAAATATGTTTATAAATAAATAAATAACTTATAATGTATATAATATATATTTTATATATTGCCGCAAAAATTACAATTTTTTTTCTACAGTTACCATTTCTATTAATAATTAAACTAGAACAATAACATAAAAATTGCAGCTTTCAATAAAAATCGAGTATTATTGAGTTTTAAATATACACGTTTACGAAACATCAGGATATAAATCATATACTAATAAATCATTAAAAAATTAGTACTATATTATCAGTTTCTTACTTTTAATTATTTAAATTTTTACACGGACTTTTATTTTAAACTTTTCACGAAAAAAAACTAGGATGACCGATCTCAAGTTTATCCATAGTTAATGCCATGACTGTCCATACAAAAGTTTAGCGCGAAAATCGAAACGCATGCGCAAACAATGCACTGCGCAGCTCAGCTCGGCGCAACCGTTGATGCGAAAGTTTTATCAGAAATGATCAGAAATGAGATATTCGTGCATTACATCATATTGCATTCAATTTTCTTGGCTGTTTCCCGCGCATTTGTTGACGCGTCCTGGATGTAAACTTATGTAAAGGTACGCTGATTTCGAATATTTTTGAAGAATATTAGTGCACATCATTCGCACGTTGAAAGTCGTGTTATTATCAGTAACCGAAAATCTTCGACGTGCTCGATAGAATTGCTTTTTCGAATTCACCGGTTTGTTTAGGTTAGTGTGTATGAAAAATACTTTTTCCAATTTCTTCTTTAACATTTATGTAATTAACTGTCACAACAAATTCGATCATTTGCACTAAGTACTTCAAATTTATATTAAAAACGAAGTTTATATTAAGATCCGTTATATATGAAATTAGCGAAGCTATATGTAAAAGCATATTAAGCATTTTAAACAATAAAATATTCAGTAATGATATCATTACGTTATTCAAAGGAATATGTATATATTATTTTTAAATATGTATATATTATTGTTAAAGTTGATTATGCTATTGCATTTATTTTTTATAAAGCTATTACCTTTTTAAGTCTTATTACATAGGATTAAGTTATTTGTGTTCTGTGTATTTCTTTTCTTTGAAATACTGAGAAGACCAAGTAATTATAACATTTATCTATAATTTCTTCAACACACAATCTTAAAAATATCTTCTGAACATGTTAAAATTGTGAAAATTGCACTTGTGAAAATTACTTAATTTTTGTATATTTATGAAGGTGATGAAAATTAACGAGTCATCATATGTAATAAAAGATCCTATAATAATAGAAACACTAAAGACTGGAAAATCATTATGTGTACTAAGAATTAAATGTACACTAATTCAATGTAATGCAAATGACTGAATTTATCAATGTTTGTTAATCTTATGCCTCAAAATTTGATAAATACATGTCATAAAATTTTAAAAGTGAATTCTCTTTAATTTTTCATCATCTGTATATTTTCATCTTATCAATAATAGTGATTTTAATCTTTTTGCTGTCAGAGTTAATTTAATTTAGATTTACTTGAGAAATCTTGATGTTATTCTGATCTTAAAATATTTATTTCAGATTGAAACTTTAGAGAGTTATTAGACAATGGATAGCACTCTAGGAAAGTTACTTTGTACTCCGCGGCGGGCACAGAAATGTCTCTTTGCACCGTTCAGTGATAAGTCTGCTAAAAAGAGCGTTTCTCAAGATTCAGAGCATATTAGAGATGACAAGTTCTCAGAAGATGAATCAGATTTAGGACCCATGTCACCTTTGGCTCTTACTGATCGAAGTCCAAGTATCAGTGATCAGAGTTCCTCAGGCAGAGAATTTGTATCTCCACTCGCAACACCTGAAAAGTCAATCATCTTCAATACATCTGTGTCCTGGGATCGTTTAAGATTCAGCACAGAGGAACGCATGTCACCCTTTAAGTCACTCAAAAAGGTCACCAGAGAGGCTAGAAATTCACCAAGATGTAAAATGTTCTCTGCTAGCCGCTTTCAAAAATCGTTGCCATCCACTCCAAGGGAACTGATGGGTCAGTTGACACCACAACGCTCGAAGACAAACATGGAACAGATGAACGGAATAGTACCAGAGACACCTCAGCGAAGCTTCGCCACAGAAATACAGAATCAAAGTATCACAGAAACACCTCGAAAGGGCAGAACTCCTGAGAGTAAGCAAACAACGCCGTTGAGTTCTGTAAGCAAAACGGTTCCGTTGCCAAAGTTGCATAGACGAAAGTCTTTTAGCACGATTGAAACAAGCGTGGATTTCTCGCCTGAGCAGAAAGAGAACACATTAAAGAGGCGTGCGCGCGAGCAGTCGGGGCCGAAACCAACGAAACTGTTTAAGGGAGACGACGACTTCGTGCCTAAAGCGAGAGCATCATTGTTTCAGGAGAGGAAACACGAATACAGTAGCCTAAAGGATTTCTCATTAAGTACGAAAACATTTTACAGTGGTAACATGAAGTCCGAGCGGCCTTTCAGCAGTTACAAGAGCAGCGACATTAAAAGGAGACGAAGTTTACCTTCACAAAACAATAGTAAACGTTCATCGACGAAGAAGCGGAGATTTGGTAAGATAAACGCTGGTGTAGGCCATGGAATCAAAAAGCCGAAGCCTAAGATGAATACAGAAACATTAAAGAATGAGGGACAGCATATTGCGCAGAGTCTCACAGCTTCAAGAAAGAGTCCGCCTGTAGAAAAAACTCAACCGATGGAGGCAAACATGATTGCGGAAAGGGCTCCGTCGCCAACAATCGATGAGAATAAGCGATTTTTTAAAACCAACAGGACGATCAGATCAAATCAGGCAGCTACGATAACGGTGAATGATAAGATTAAGTTGAAGGTCGCGGGTGGTAAAATTGAATTAAAAGAGAATCAGAAACGCGTTCCATTCACGAATGCACATAAGCAAAAGCTGAAAACCGTGAACGTCTCTCTAGATGCCACTGATCTAACCGTTGACGAACCGGAAGTTGAAGCTACATTGCATCAAGACAAAGTTAATGATCTCCTGAGAATTCTAGAGGATGACTGGGCAAACGATGAGTACGATACGATGACATCATTGACTCATATAGCGAATGCGTTTTCTCCATTACAATCGACAACGATGTTGTCGAAAGATACAATTATGTCTCCAGCTACCGAGCTTAGCAACATGACTTCGACAATGAACATTACGGACGCTGCTCCTTTGAATAACTTTGGAAATCTTTCACTTGAGAACGCTAATAATAGTAATAATAATAATAATAATAATGAAAAGGAAACCGAAAAAGAAATCGAAGAGGATACCGAAAAAAGATATTTTCCGTTATTTACCAAAGGATATTCTGTACCTGACAATATTTTTGAGTACGTTCGTGAGTTATAAATTTCGAATCTTACATTTATCTATAATATTTTGACTTGCGCAAAATTATATCTTTTTGCTCTTCTATCATATTAATTTTATATATTATTCTGTTATCATATGTTAATTTCTTAATATTTTAATCTCATTTATATAATTTATATTTTTTAGTATACGATTGTCTTTTTGAAAAAATATTTTAAGTCGTGCAAAGATAATTTCAAAAATTCTTTAAATTTGTTTTAACGAGATGCATATTTTAACTTCTGTTTTAGAGAGACAAGTAATGCTAAAATTACAAAAGCAACAAAAAAAAATATGCAATGGCAGATATCCGCGAAAGGTGGTGGTGCAGAAGATCAGTATCAGCTAGACGCTGGTCAAAAACGTTTCGGCGCCACTCAGTGTCCGGAATGTAATGTTGTGTACCAAGTGGGCGATGCTGAGGATGAAAACTCTCACTTGAATTATCACAATAGCGTACGAACTTTAAAATTCAATGTACGTTACATTTGTGTCTGTAAAGTAAATACTATATTTCACTACAGATACTATATTTAAATATTTTTGTTACGCATATTTCAGGGTTGGAAGAACGAACGTGTTATATTGGAAGATCCTTTTACCTCCAGCAGAATAATCTTGATTGAGCCACATGACCCCAAGCAACATTGGAAGAAAGTGTTGGAAATTTTGGCCGTTGTAGATAGGGATTTGGGACTGGCAGACATGAATATTTCGGATTATCAGAACAAAAAGGCAAGTATATGCTATCTTATTATTTTTACCGTACAAACATTTATGTTTTACAAATACATTATTTTTATCGCATACCATCGAATTTAATAAGAAACAATTTGATAAAAATGCATTTTTTGCAGATTTTCTTGTATATACGAGAGAAAAATGTTCTCGGAGTATTGGTGTCAGAACACATAAAAACAGCGTTTCGCATGATTCCTGAACTAATTGAACTTAACTGTTGCACCGCAGAGAGTACACCTACGAAATGTGGCATAAACGTCGTCTGGACTGCGATGAGTCATCGCAAACGGGGTATAGCCACTAAACTTGTCGATACTTTGAGGTAAATTGCACATTAACATATACATGTCGACTTTCTTCGAAGAAGTCTTGCATTGTTCAAAATATCTCTTCTCGTTTTAGAGCCAAATTTTTCTATGGTTACGTGATGTCGTTGGACGATATAGCGTTCTCAATACCGACTCCGAGTGGTAAAATCTTCGCTGAGAAATACACGAGAACGAAAAACTTCAAAGTTTACAACTGAATCCACTTTACTTAAGCTCCAACATTCGTTCTTTCTAAATGGTTGCGTCTGTTTGCATTGTTAGCGAAATAGCTACTTTTAATACATTATACATCTTATTTTATCATATTTTATCTTGATAGTTATGTATTTTTGTGAAACTTTTACTTAGATGTTGATACAAATGAAACAGAGGTTTCTTGAATTTTATGAATCAATTTGAATGAATTTGTTTTTTTTTTTATTTGAAGTGCTATATTTTATTATAATTTCAAATCTAACGCAATACTTTTTTTTATAATAAATTTGATATATCAGAAGATATAAAATCGATTGACTAATACATACAAAATTACTTTTAGAAAAAGTTAAGTTACAATTAAAATTATTATGTTCTCATAACACATTTTTAGTGATGCCATCTCTGATGAAATATATATTCTTGCTACTCATTTGCGTATTTTTTATGTAACATATGAATAATATATTTATTTGTGTTATATATCTAAAATAATCTGTGTTGTGGATCAAAAAATAAATATGAATTGACTAATTTTAAGAAAAAAAATATTTTCATTAACCTCGAATATCGTAAACATAAACAATCTTTTGAACAAATATAAAATATGGTGTGTAGAGAAAGAACTTACATGAGAAACAAAAGATATGCTAATTATTAGCACATTTAATAATAATACTTTGTAGTACAAAATTATATTTCGCAATTAATAACTAAAAAAGTATAGTTAAATGTCACTGATTTACAGTGCATTCTTAAGCGTTGCAAGCATTTTTTTAATATTAATATTTCAATAAGACAGTTATAATAAATCTTAATCTAAATGTATAGTTAATTTTGACAATCAATAAGAAAATAAAGAAAAGGAATACTATTTTGTTTTATGAAATTAGTCTTTTCGAAATTGTATGGACTAAAAATAGTATCACAATGTGTACGTGTTAAATTTGATTATACTAAACACAATGTAACCTAAGTCCTAGCATCATTAATTAATCATTTTACATCCTACGATAGCCGCGTCTACCGCCTCTGTTGCTTCTTCCGTATGGATCTTCTTGTTCTTTTTTCTTTTTCCATGCATCATATCTTTCAGCCATTTTATATATTTCCTCAGGTACTTCCTGAAATAAAAAGTACAAATTGGTGGACTCTGCTACATAAAATTGATAAGAATTAAAATATTCCTTGTATATCTATTAACCTGATTAGCCTCTTCAAGAATATCAATGAGTGCTTTAGCATGGTGCCAGTCCTGTCTTGTCATAAAAGTGATACTTTCACCTGTTCGACCTGCGCGTCCAGTACGACCGACTCGGTGAACGTATTCCTCTATATCCCGTGGGAAGTCATAATTCAATACGTGTCTAAAATGAGGATAAAAATATATTGATGTCATATCTTGAATAATGTAATGTATTAGTATGTAAAAAACTTACGTAATATCTTCAATATCGATTCCTCGACTAGCCACGTCGGTCGCAAGAAGGATCTGAACAGCTCCAGTCTTCAGATCTTCTAATGCTTGTTCTCTATCTGATTGATCTCTATCACCGTGAATACTCTGACAATCGATATTCGTTAAAGCCAGATCACTAGAGACATCGTCCACTTTTGATTTCTTACCGAAAAATACTATGACCTTATCTTGAGGACCCATTTCTTGGAAGAACTGATGCATCTACAATACATTAATGATAATAATGAACTAATATATAATATAACATTTTCTAAATAATTTGCAGTCAATTTTGTATAAACATATGTGAATATCACTAACCATATCTGTTTTCTCGTCTTCATTAGCCATGTAAATCCTCTGTGTTACAGAATGAACAGCTGCCAAGTCAAGCGATCCAACAAATACTTGAATCGGATTTTTCATGTATGACTGAGCTAAGCGTCTTACACCCTGAGGCCATGTAGCGCTGAAAAGGATAAGTATCATATTAGATAATATTTATTAATTATAATATAATATTGATATTATACATGAATTTTTAGATGAACTATATATTTTGAACTATTTTAGAGAGAGGTACAAATCACTTATTTAAAGAAGTAACATATCTAATAAATTTTATAAATAGAAATAAAAAAAATATATACTCTAAACGGACAAAAAATTATTATGATTAAATTTTTTTTCTTTTCTTTAAAAGAATTCCATTTTTAAAAGTATTAAGAATTTTTTAAAAATATACCTTGTCATAACAGTTTGTCTATTTGGTCGTACACCTAGAAGAGTCTTACGAATTTGAGGTTCGAAACCCATGTCCAACATACGATCTGCTTCATCGAGTATAAGATACGTCACAGCCGACACATCCAATACATTTGCTTGAACCAAATCGTTTAATCTTCCGGGAGTTGCAATTACAATTTGCACACCTTTTGTCACAGTGTCTATTTGCGTTTTACGATTTCCACCACCATATACGCACACCCTTAAATAATTTACAATCAAAACATTATGAAGAAATTAAAAGATATAAGTACATATTATTCGGAATAAACTTACGCTTTAATTCCATGATAAGAGTATTTTCCTACTTCCTTTTCAATCTGCAATGCCAATTCTCTTGTCGGAGCCATAACAAGAACATTTGGCCCAGTACGTTTGTCGCGTGGAGTTACTTGCCCATCGATGTGAATCAAAGCAGGCAGTAAAAAGGCAAGAGTTTTTCCTGAAATTATATAATTATCCTCTTACATATAAATATCCTCATACATGTAATTATCCTCTTACGTACAGGCGTATGTAATAGATCGTAAAATAAAAACAATCGATTCTAGGTTTCTCGAAGTATAAATGTATATCTCTTCATAATATGCAAAATATATTTTTCTATTTCTTGTAAAATATTATAAACCAAGTATTTTATTCTATATAGAAATCAAATCAATTCATTCAAATATTTATATTGAAACAATTAATTGTTTTAATACATATTTGAATAAATTGATTTGATTTTCAATTGTGGATGTACAATCTATACAATGTTTCATCAACATTCTTCGAGGATGTTACAAATTTGTGTGCTAATTGGCGTCGAAAATGGTGCTGACCAATGCTGGTAGTCAAAGACGCTAAACTTGGTCTCTTAATTACCAGGTGGAGCTATTTTCGGCTCCTTATAAAACGCGAAAAATCGCGTAAGCGCAGATGAAATTGAATCTGGATATACAGATCGCGAATCAATCGCCGAGCGGCAAGCCACTTCTTGAACAATTCTAATTTAATTTATTATTATTGGGATTATTAGCATTTTCAGATTGATTGTGTATTGAAAGTCCGGTTATCGGCGCGCAATCATATTTGAAATAAATTGATTTAATAAAGAATATATTATTATAAATATCTAACTTTGACCATGAGAGCGTTCTCTATCGTATTTGATGTATTCATATACCAATCGTTTCTTAAGTCTTAATAAAAATAATCGAACCTGTTCCAGTTTGCGCTATCCCAATGAGATCCTGACCACTCAGTAGAATAGGCCATGCCTGACATTGTATAGGACTTGGTTTTTCAAAGTTTTGTTTTCGTATTTCCGTAAGGATATCTGGAAACTCCTGCAATATAAATGAAGTAACATGTCAGTATTTGTGTTAAAATAATAAATGAATTTATAAATCCAATTGCTTTATTGACACATTATTACATGGAAAGCCTGTTCAAAAGTTTGCACAGGATTTGGTATTTTCATGTTTTCATCAGAACCTCCCGTGTTTTCAAAAACATGTCTAACTTCTATGTTATTGTTAGTTTTCCTGAATTGAGTTACCACTGACTGTGGCATATTAGCAATGGCTAGATCTTCTTTGTAAAAATTTTTTATAATAGGAGGTAAAGCCGCCCATTTCTGCTTCTGACGTTCCTCCTGTAAAAACAGTTGTGTTGTTATACTTGCGTACTCACTTATAATTTATTTTTTATTGTCGTGTGAAACATACATATTCTTCATTAGCCTTGTTCCAATCAAAATTAGCCCAATCAATGTCTTCCTTTTCTTCAGGCTGAGATGTTATTTTTTGCACTGATTCATTTTCATGTGTATTACTTCTTTCAGTTACACCCCTTTCAGTTCCACCCCTTTCAGTTAATAACTCCTTTATTAAATTCTTAGCTCGTTGTTGCGCATCATCTGTACCAGTTAGTGTCACAGCACTCTGTCCATTTTCATTATATTGTTTGTCGATCTATGTAAAAATAATCAATCACATATATTAAATATAGGATTGAATATAATGGATTAAATTTTACAATGCATATTTTATTATTTTGGATATTTTATTTACATTAATTCTAGCACCACTATCTTCTTGTAGAGCTTTAATTTTGCTGCCACCCCTCCCGATGAGTCTTCCAATGTTACTGCTATCAATGTACATAACCAGTCCGTTTGTACCATCTGATTTTTCATCACTCTTTCTATACGAATCATTATTATACTTCTGTCTACTCGAGTCATTGTTATCTCCAAATGATCTGTTAGAGCGTCTATAAAATTGACTTTCTCGTTCCCTTCTATTTCCTCTCCTATGATCATAACCTCGATCATATCTCCTTGATGTTCTATTATCACTTTCCCAATTGTCATCCATTGTCAAAAATAATAGAAATTCTTCTATTTAAAATTAATACCTGAAATATCCCATATGACTGTGAAGTAAAGCTTTTCTTTCTCATGTATAAAAGTATTCAAAAAGTAGAAGCATAAATAATATTTTGTATTGTATTAATAAACTGTAGATAAATTGTTCCAAAACTGTTAAGATTTTCTTATTACAATCATACTAAATGCAATATTATGCTTTATGCAGTATATATCTAAATAAATAAATTTTTTCATATGCTATCATTCCTATTAGATAATAGAGAAGAAATGAATTAAATGTATAAACAATTCGATTTATAAGTATTTTAAATTTATAATAATTGTTCAAGATTCATAGATCATCATTAGGCCTGTTCTTTTTGGCTGAACTTTTACACTAGTTCATCTTTCTTCCTTTTCTCTTCAGGAGGAAAGAAGAAGAAAGATGAACTAAAGTTCAAAAGTTCAGCTAAAAAGAGCAGGTCTATTAATTCACAAATTAAAATGAATTTGACTTCCTACATTTATTCAATCTGATTCAATCCAAAAGTTTGTTTTTTATTTCTGCATTTTCTGAACTGATGTATCCATAAATTCTGAACAGGTGTATCTATAAATTGAAATTAAATGTGTATTTATTTCATTTCAATTTATTACAGCATGGGTAGCAAACAAGAATGGATTGAAATTTTTTTCTATCCAAATGCATATTTTATATAAATAGCAAATATTTTTTTTGGATTTAATTGGATTCAATTGGATGCAATTGGATTGAAAAACTATATTTCCTATTTAAAATTTTGAATTGAACAGTATTCACAATGCAGAAAGAGCTAATATTATTTTTAGATTAGATTATTTATTAGATTGAAAGGCATAGAGATATGCTCCATGCAATTCCTAAATGAATAAAAATGCATTCAGAATTGAAAAGCATTCATTTTAACATTCGTGAATCAATATTTCTGAAAATCTGAATTCATTTCAATTCATTTCAATCAATTCTCTCGCGTTTTGGGAACCATTTAAAGAATGTAGAAATGTAAAACCTCATATTACAAAGTGCGTAACAATGAAAATTGATTTATTTTATACTAGCAGGAAAAAGCGTTTTATGATTCAATATCGCTACAGGGAGGAAATGAATGCCTTGATAAGTTCGATAAGCTTCAGAAGCTTTTTGAACTTTTCTTAAATCGTTTACTATCAATGTTCCATGCAACTCACCAGTACTTTGTGTTAGGTTTCTGATACGTGAATATTGTGTTACAACATTTGCTGAGACAGCACTATACTAATCTCACATGCTGCGACAAGAACAAACATATAAAAAAACCATAAAGGAAAAAAATAAACAAACAACCCCGGAGGACGATGAGACACGTTTTCCGTGTATGATGCCTAACTTACTTGCTTGTTCGATCAGTTTGGATCAGTTCGATTGTCGCTGAATGAATGATTGTCGCTCGAAAGGAAAATCGATGCCTTTTGAGGTTGCCGGCATCCGTTTCAATACATGTCGCACTGCGCTATGATCTCGAACGAGCTGAACGAGAACTATAATATATCCGAATTTCGACCACTTGTAGATACATCATCAACTATCTTACATGGAAACTACAACAAACCCACGTGATTGACGCTCATAATTTTTCCCGGTAACGTTGGAGAGCCTGGAGATGGACCAACGGTCTTGAAATGACTCACAACAATTAACTTCACAAAATAGAATCTGTATGAAAATCATAATTATATAATTGTAAATAGACAGCAGGAACGATGATAAGCATTCATTTTTTCTAATTGCCTGCAACGTATATGATATTATACTTATTGATATTTAATGTGTGGGTGAGTAGCGTATATTCTACTGAAAAAAATTACATCACAGTTGCATGCATGATGAAATCATGTAATTAAAATACATAAATCATATAAAGGATTGTTCCAAATCAGTACGTGATTTTTTTTAAATTACGTAATTTAAAAAGTCACATGATATATTTTTTTTTCTTCTATCTCTATCATTCAATTTTTTAAATTTTGACAACTATAAAATCACATGATGAATGAAATTATTTCTAATATCATGTGATCTGAACGTTCCATTCACGATAAATTAATTACAGTCGACTTTCTCCGGCTTAGAATCTTTGAATTTCTAGTCTTTCAGTATTTACGGATGAGATATAAAGACAAGGGTATGCTCATGCGCACGTTGACTCCCACTGGCCAATCATCAGAATTGTTAACAAGTATACATCAGCGGTAAATTTGAAAGTGTCATTTCAAACATATATATTGCACCTTTTTCCTGGCATATTGTCTGTTTTCTGAATATCGTGCATTCTTTCATTGCACAGCTCATTTTTTATTTGCAGTAAAAGCACAATTCTTATAGTATGTTAACACACAGATGCTACCCAGGAAGATTATCTCCTGCAGCTAAGCATATAGCGATTATAGGTCTTTCGCGTTGCTTGCACTTTTCCACTAAAATATCAAGATTTTATTTTTATACGCCAATATATATATATTACTACTTCAAGATGCCACATTGTGACAAACATTGCCACAATTGACAATTCTGTACAAATATGAAATTTATTTTAATTTTGATGCTTAGAAGGATGAACCTGAACCTCGTGGGCCTCTGTCTAAATTCGCTACATTCTTGTTGTTTATCATATATTAAACAAGGATGACATGACACCTGAAGACTTAGCAAACGAGAATGGATTAAAATGGATTGAAATTTTTTTCTATCCGAATGTGTATTTAAAAAGAAAAAATACCGAATACTTTTTTTTGGATTCAATTGGATTTAATTAGATTCAATTGGATGTAAATGGATTGAAAAACTGCATTTCCTATTCAAAATTTTGAATTAAACAATATTCACAATGTGTGCACAGAAAAAGCTAATATTATTTTTAATTGAAAGGCATAGAGATATGCTTCATATAATTCCTATAAATGAATAAAAATGCATTCAGGACTGAAAAGCATTCATTTTAACATTCGTGAATCAATATTTCTGAAAATCTGAATCCATTTCAATTCATTTCAATCTATTTTCGTTTGCTAGGAATGCATTAGATAGAGAAGAAACAATGACAATAATATTAGGACTCTTTTTATTTTAAACAATACAAAAAGATAAATATAGTAGGCTAATGAGAGCAGCAACGACGCAATTATTTAGTGAACAATCAATAATTAAATATTAGATTGATGTCTTCTTTATTTTGAACGTTTCGACTCTCTTTGGAGTTCTTCTCAGCAAGAATAATATACAAGTATAATATTAGCTCACATATCCATAATGCTTAAATCATCCGCAAATTGATAAAGATGCAGCGTTGTTAATTTGACATTTTTAGAAAAAAATTTTATTAGAGTGATAGATGCGTAAACAATTTAAATGACTTAAATGATTTAATGAATAACTTTAATCATGGAACATGAAGCATTGTGCTAAAGCTTTGTTGAACATATTAAAACTAAAAAGTAGAAATGTTAAAAATCAAATATAAAGATCATATTTAGAACACACGTCTGTGTATGACGACGTGTCATTCAGATATGAAGATGATAGAGAAAAAATGTCTCATTTTATCACATTGGAATCGATGTTTATTGATCGTTCAACAAAATGTTTATTTTGGAACTGTTGGAAGTTTTTTCACCCTGACTGGATTATATTTTCAGATCTAATAGTAAATAATCCAATCAGCGCAAAGAAAACTTCCAACAGTTACAAAATATGAATATTTGCAAAATATAAATATTCTGCTGAACGCAACCATGTATTGAATGACCAATTAGCAAACAGTCGAGTATCATTTGAGGAAATATGAAAGTTTATTAATGTAAAAAATAACTTTATTGAATAATTTATATACGTAAATGTAATTTTTACTATAATAAGTATATAAATCTGTAAGTTAAATAATAATAATTATATGAAACATATATTCCTTCGTTGTTAATTGGAATACATAACGGATTAATCAAAAAATTATAGTTGATACTTATTTCTACCAATTTAAATTAATTTTATAGCGTTTCTAATTGCAGAATTTGGATCGATCAGAGATTAATTAATCAGGAAGTGAATTCATCTAATCAAAATAAAGTATATGTTGTAATTAACCAACTTCTGACTACAGTCAGAAACGTTATTAATCTCAATTTAATTGATGTTTTATCCTTTTTTACTTATTAGAAAAGATAAAGAGTGAATTAAACCGAAATTAAAGTTAATTGACATTGATAGAAATGGGAATTATTTATTATTCTGTTGTCTTCTAATAGTTTCAACTGGAATGTGCAACATCTATTTTTATATAAGCAGGTCTAAAAAATGCTTATAAAAAAATGTGGCACGTTCAATCGATCAAAGTTATGTCTTTGCAATCGATCTCGCCGATATGGATCATTATGCCATTTTTTTAATTAATACCGTTCGATCGAGTTTACTCGCTCAATCCTTTCGCAGGTTGCGGGAAGATACACTTTTCATTCGATTAACTGTTTCGCCACGTTCTGCGAAGTTTCGCGGTAAAACACATTCGTTAGTATTCCCGTTGATGCACGTCGTGCTGCGGCTTGAAGTTAGGCGCGCTTTAATTCTGCCTCTGATGTCTCCTCCGTTCTAAATAATTAATTAATTTTTTTATATCTTGCTTACGTTCTCAGATGTGTAACTCGGATATAATAATGTGACTTTTCCTTTCGCTGATCGTTTACAAATTTATTTCTGATTCTTTTGATTAACTGTATATACGATAGTTCAATTTTCGATCTCTGCAAATAACGGTGATTTACGATGATTGTTGCTTAATCAAAAATTAAATCGTTGCTTTATTATAATTAAAAAATATGTAAAATTGTAACGTTGAGAACTTTCGTACACTTTGCTTGTCATCTTATTTTCCTAATCTATTAATTATTATATTTGAATTCTTTGTTTTTGCCATTAAGCGTAATAATAAAATATCTGTTTAAATTTTAAATACATATTTTAATACATTTGGATATTTTAATATGTTTTATAGTATGTTTGCATTTTCAGTTTCTTTTTAAATATGCTTTACAAAAATTATACATATAAATAGAATTTTATTTTTAAAAATATTAAATGAAATATAAAGAAATGTAAACACAAATTTGGGTCTTACTACAATTGGGTCTACAATTAGTAATAATTCAAAAGTGAATATGCAAATATAATTATATCAAATCTTAATAGACTGTGTGCCGATTCTATTTGTCTATATATTGATTATTGCAATTAATGTCTTGGTAATCAAAATAGGAAGATTTGATTAAAAATAACTTTCTTCTTTTATTTTAAATTTTGATATGAGAATTATTGTCTTAAATAAGCTTAAAACGTAAAAGATTGATTGCCCAATCAATAATTGATATATTTATTATTAAAGTTGTTTCTTGAAGCGGGTTTCTTATTTAGCTATACATTATAAAAATATTTCTTATATATTTAAATATATTAGTAAGCTACATTAATAATATTTACTAAAAAGCAACGTTAAAATTCAAGAAAGAAAATTATATTCTTATTAATTTATCTACATTTTAATAATTACACACACACATACACATACATATGTATATTTATAATAATAATAGGATGTTCTTTAAATATAATTAAATATAATTTAATTATATTTAAATATAATTAATTAAATATAATTAAATATAATTAATTAAATAAAATAATTAAATATAATTAATTAAATATAATTAAATAAAATAATTAAATATAATTAAAAAGAAAAAGCTGCTATAATTCATCAATACGGAGATTACATGTATAAGTCTTCCAGAAGCCAGACTAACTACTATTATTGCAATATCTTGATTGTAATACTCTCTATTGCAGCAATTACGACTACTTGTAATTTCACCGCTTTTTATTTCAAAGTCAGTATCTACAAGTTCCGAGAGCCTCCTGTACACTCATTTTCAAAAGAAACTTTATAAAGAATTACTTCCCGATTCAAGGATATCAGTTCCTTTCGTTCCGGATTCTTCATTCATTTCCGCGGGACGGCAAGACGCAGGGGTTCCGGAATTACGCTTAGATAACTCCAATGTGCACATTTACTACAGTATACGTAACGCAAGCTATAGGAGTTACCTAGGCGTAATTCCTGAACGCACCCCAGCGTTGGCCAGCGTTGGCCAGTCTGCGGAACGTGTGTAGGACACACGAGGCTGGCGATACCTAACGCTGCGCAGAATCGTATCGGCTATGGTGTAACATGAGTTAGACGAGCCGTATTTAATTGTGCACCAGTGTGAAAAGGGACCTTGGAAAGAATGCCGTCGATATCACGCACGGTCTCGCCCTCGATAATCGTTCTTCTAATATTCGAATATTATTCGGGTGAGTTATACCGATCCGCGACGATCCGCGGGAATCGCTCCCGTTCGAACGTGTGTCAGTGTTGTGCAAACTTGTATCACAATTCGAAAGTGTACGATCGAGGTGATTGCGATATGCGGGAATGAATTACGGCAGTAATTTATTCTCCAGGGAGAATCTACGCAACGTAGATTTAATTTCTAATCCCTAAAATAATTTCTGTTATAGTTCTTATCCGGCTTCTGTTAATTTATATCTATCCATTCTCCCGATCTCGCGATCAAAACCTTATTTAGAATTTCTTCCGGATTTTTGGCAAATGTCTCTAAACGCGCACGTTATTTTCGCGTCATAATGTCGCAGTATGATTCAAGAAGTTGTTATTCTAAGAATAGTTCGGGTAAAGTTGTACGTGCGACGAGCTAATATTAATCTGGAAATTTCCCGCCTCTCTGTGTGAACGATGAGGTTGATTTTTAATTGGTTTTGATCCTCGACGATTGTCGAATTTATCATTGACGAATATTACGACTTGAAATTGTACGTTCGTATAATTAAATTGTCGAAAAATGTTTCGCAGGGGTTCGTGGTTCTTCGATAAAATCTTTGGACGTGCCGATAGCTGTGCGCAACGGAACCGGACCGGTGGATTTGACCTGTGCCTACCAGATTGACGAAAATGAAAACGGACTTGTAATCAAATGGTTTCACGAAGCGTATCAAATCTATCAGTGGATTCCGCCAAGTAATTTGCAGTCTTGCCCGCACCCACGCGATCCCGTTATAACTTACACGTCGGCTCCGCGGTATCTGCGCGCTATTATTAAATTTACCTATCGGCGGCTGCGTTATATACGTAGGAACTGTCGCGATACATCGCGAAGAGTATTGAAACGATGCGCGGCTATCCGTGGAAAGAGAAATGTCGTAGCTCGAAGTTATTATAGTGTATGCGACCTTAACGAGAAAAAAAAAATGTAAGCCGCGAAATGAAATATGTACTTTTGCTCACTTGCATCAGAAGGCGTAAAAAATACTTTGATTTTTTAACTGAGCAATCCCAAGCAGAATCACAAGTCATTATTAAAATGATGTCAAAATGATTATTAAAAGTCATTTTTCAATCATTTCCGATTCATTTTAATGTCATTTTATCATACATTATCATACATTATCAACATTATCATAACTTGTTCTGCGTGAAATTTTATATAATTTGTACTAAACTTTGTGTTTTTTGAGAGATTTCTTTCAAATTGCGTGTGATACTCGAGGCTGAATTTACAGCTATTAATTAAAATTTGTTTATAGTTACATATTTAACCGTAGAATCATAAATGCACGTCAAGTTTACGATAGTTTATATGATTCTTGGATTAATAATATTATAAGGATTTTATCTCGATAAGAGACTGTATTGACAAATTTTTACAAAAAACTTGATGTTACACAAACATTAAAAATAATTAAGTTTATAATTTAAATAATTAATTTCAACATTTTCACAAATACGGAATATAATGAGAAAAAGATCGAATTACTTTTATATTAATATCTTTTAAATCTTGAAAAAAAAGAAATTGGTAAATTTATTATTTTCAAAATTTAGTAAACAAATAGTGATTTTAGATAAACGACTTGGTAATGTTCTCTTCCCCAAAAGTATTATCCCATTAAAAGATACTTTGTTTAATATTATTACCTCGTTTGTTTAATTTAAGTTCGACATATCATCTCTAAAATCAGTACACAATATTTAAAAAACATTTTTTAACATTTATTTATAATTTAATATAAATAAATAATTTATTTAATATTTTTGAGCTAAATAAATATTTAAAAAGTATTTTTTTTTAATCTTTTTAAATATTATATGCTAATAGAATGCATTTATGCCACCAGTACCGCCACAAGATATTGGTATCATCGAAGGAATTGCGGAATATCCGGTTGAAAACCTGAAGAATCCATATTCGTGTTCGATGATAAGATTGAAGACTGTTACGATAAACATGACAGGCGAATATACGTGTACGATCAGCACATACCAAGATGAAGCGAGCAATTCGACAAAGATGATTGTTTATGGCAAGTTTGCAAGAGAATTTAATTAAAAATTTAGCATGTCTTTTTAATTGATCGTTCACACTGTTTAACTGATTGATTATCTTTTTTTGTTTTTAAGTACCGGAAAGCAACATGACGATACGTACTTATCCTTTTAATAAGACTCACGTGAATTTAACATGTGTGGTCATGGGTGCGCTACCACGACCGTCTCTGAAACTTTACGTCAACAAGATCGAGAGAAACAGTTATGAAAGCGATCGGGGACCCTTAACGGATTGGTACAAGGGTAACCCTCAAACATCACTGGACGTCATCGTCGAGAATACGTTGGATGCTGCTATTTTCGAGTGCGAAATGTCGATCCCCGAAACAGAATATAAACGCCGAGAACGGATCATCTATTATCCCAGTTCGAATCGTTCCAATGTGACAGTCAATGCACTTTAACACAAGTGTTCTTATTGTTATTTAACTCATTGTTAACTCAAAGTGTTCTTATCGTTATTTAACTCGTTGTTAACTCAAATTATCTTCTAAAGAGTGAGGAGAAATAATATATAGAAACCTATTTTTTGTTAAATCTCATCGGCAGAATACTTTCTTAAATAACAAACTATAAATATTAATGTAGACTTAACAAAATTTACGATAATCTTGCCAAGAATCGGACAAGACAGTTTAAACACGCCTAATTCTCGAACTTTCAAGCAAGCCTTTTTTTAATTTATCAAGTAGATGAGATGTTTATTAAATGTATATTCCTTCCTTATGTTTCAGCGCAATTACTACACTATCGCACAAATGTTTCACAAGGGAGGCACTACGCGATGTTGCTTGTCGATATCCTTTGTATTGCCATTCTTAGATTAATATGGTAGGATTAAGGTAGACTGATTTAATCACAAATTGTACTCCAGAGAAATAAATATTTATTTATTAAATAAATATTTAATGTAATTTAATTTTGGACCTCGAGCCATCAACTTATTTTATTTTGAAAAAAAAAGAAATAATACAATTTTATCTTACCGATTATCTCTATTCAACCTATTTTTTCATTTTCCTAAAGCACATATAAATAATATATATGTCGCTCGAATTGTCTGTTGATTCTTCAATGGTTTTTAATATTCGTTATTTAACCTTTTGCGTATAGCAGTCATAGCTATATCAAAATGACAAAGTGGGTGCGTGCGTTGGGGGTGGGAGAGATAATCTTGGATAGTGGGGATGATATCTGGAAGCAGCATCCTTCAAGATTATCATTCGCTTCCCGGCACTCACCTGGGGTAAGTAACCATCCGCAGCAAATCTATCTTTTAATAATTCGTACAAGTTTATAATAGCATCTTAAATTGTCACAGGACTACTAAATTCGAATGTAATTATTTTATAATTATTAAAATATATTATTTTTTATTTTCTCGTTTATAACACTACTTTTAATTTGATAATGTGTTGTACTCTTGTATAATGTGGATCGAAAATTTGTGAACAATTTTTAAAATCGTGAACAACTGATAGTTTTATACGATATAAATTCATCTTGTTAAAAACGTGCAAACAAACTGTAATTATATTTTAATTGCAGTTAGAAAGATTATAATTAAAATGAAATATATGTATATTATACTCGAATATCTTAGATCGATATTAATTCAAAATGTATGCTATATTTCAGTGAGATTTTAATTTATTAACAGTTAGTAGCATTATTTAAAAAAATTTTTTTGCGTTTGTTATTACTAACACATTTCCATTGTTTATAATAGAGCATTCGCATCTGCAACTGAAGTCATCAGGCTTATCATCAGTGCCGAATTTATCATCTCGCTCTTAATCGCCAATACTTTATAAAAAATGAATCACCCTTGGATGCTACTTTTTTTCGCAGGTAACATATAATTAACTGACTTATTTTTCTGCATGTTGCATATAAACGTGAAAAGAAAGAAACTAATATAAATAATATAATAAAAATAAGATCACGTGCCAAGCAAGGTCTTAATGCTAAGTTATTGAAAACATAAATAGTTTATTGTAACAAACATTGAGTCATTTTCAATGTTAACAAAATAAAAATCAAACGCTCATTTGAATAACGATCTTGAATAAAACATGTAACATAACTTTAAAAAGAATTCTTTACATACATAACGTTCGTTATATACACAACAAACTTATATATTATTAGAATTTTTTAAGTTATGTTACATGTTTTTTTCATCGTTATTCAAATGAGCGTATGATTTTTATTTTGTGTCAAAATTAACATTGAAAATCCAATTAGAGTCAAAATATTTGTTACAATAATCTGTTTGTTTTTTCAATAATTTAGCATTAAGACCTTGTTTGGCTCATAGCCCTATTTTTATTATATTAATTTTATAAATTATTTGAGCCTTAGTTCTTATATTATTTTTAATTTATAACACTGATAGCCTATTTGGGAGAATTACAAATCCAAATGAGGTCTTTCATAATGCCCAACGTATAAATTGCTAATTGATGATTTATTGATGCTCAGTAAAATTGTTCATTATAAAGTGTATATGAAAAAGAATGAGAACATTTAGAATGCTGTTGATAAACATTGTAAATCTTTACGTCGCATGTGACACGTAAAAGCCATTAAATCAGTTATAATGTTAACATATAATTAAAGTTGTTTATATCTCAGAAATGGTTGAGTTTTCTACCTATGTTTACTAAGGTTTTGTTATTTAGTATGGTGTATATCATATAAATACTGATTTATTTTGTATATCTTGTTTAAAAGACAGCACAATATTCGGAAAAAAATGCTGAAACTACCATTATTTTTTTCATATTATAATAGAATGTCATATTATAATGAAAGTTGTGGGCGTGACATGGTTACATAGTGCTGGTCTATCATGCCAGAGGTTCCAGGTCCAATAGGAACCAAAATATTATTTACGCTCGTGTCTCCTCTCGGGAAAGACCGGCAATCTCCCGAGAGTATCCTAGCTCACAGAAATATCTCTTAAAAAATCCGCTGTTCGGAACCGGCATTAAAATTGTAAGTCCCATATGCTTGTAGTAATTGAATAATCAGCGCACAACCATATGAGAAAGATGTAACATAGATTAGAGACCTAACGTAAGAAGAAGAAAATAGAATGTCATGTTAACTTCATAACATGTTAAACCTAAAAAGGAGATCTGTGAAATTAGCACGATTCTATTAATAAATATTTAAAAAATAATGAAAGTTCTATGGTAACTCTCTCTCTTTCTCTCTCTCTCTCTCTCTCTCTCTCTCTCTCTCTCTCTCTCGCTCTCTCTCTCTTCATAGTTCTACAGTTCCTTATAAAAATAAAAAACAGTTTTGTATTTTTTATATTAAAAAACCAGAATTAAAAATATGTTAGATTCGTAAATCTAATATAATACTGCCCTTCTAAAGTACAAGAAAAAAATGAATATTTTCACTTTTAATTACCCATACTTTTAGATCCCGTTAGTATTATATAATACTTTAATTCTTTTTCTTGGTAAATATTTAGATAAATATACATATATTTTATTCGCTTACATACTTAAATATGATTGAATATGTACTTAAATATTATAAAAATTTTTTTAAAATTCTACTTTTTTTATATTTAATTTTATAAAAAAATTTTAAGAAAGAGAGAAAGAGAGAGAAAGAGAGAGAGAGACAGAGAAAATTTATAAATTTTGCATTATTGCTTATGCGGTTTTTAATATACAATATCATATAATATCTCACAATACTTTTGCAATAAAGTACATTAATTATAAAGATATTTCAAAGAGAAGCTAAGTGAAGTTAATAATTACGGTATCTACAGCCTCTTTTATGTTTGCGGGATAATCGGATCAAAACCGGACTATAAGTGATACCACAGAATTTCACGTCAATCTTTCAGAAATAGTGGGCTTTTGCAGTTTGTGCTAAAAATAGTTTTCTAATCGTTCAATGCTATTATAATTCATGTTATTTTGGACATAATTTTCGAAATTAATTTTGTAAAACTAATTTGTTTAACGATAAACAAATGGGACAAGAATTACATAACTTATCGATTACTTAAAAACACTCCAATCAGTAGTACACAATGTTTCAAAAATATTAAAAAATATATTTTTGAAATATTTATTTAATGTAGAAATATTAAATAATTGTTAAAAAATGTTTTTTAAATATATTGTGTGCTGATTGGGACATTAGAATAAGATGTTATATGCTACAAATATACAAAATAACTAATATTAAAATCAAATTACATTCTGAGAGAAACAAATTAATTAAACAATAAGAAGTAAGATGTGTTTATATTTTGTAATTATGTTAGAAAGAAATATGCAATAATATTCTGGAGTTAAATTAACTAATGACTTCTACTATGTTATATAAAATAAATTTTATATAAATAAATTTTAATTTTAAAGCTTCTACTCTGACATACTTAATTTTTCCGACTTATATATAAGTAGACGTAAAAATGTATTTTATTTAGTTATTTAAGCTTTTACTGTCCAGAAGTACAGATATCATATTTTTCTAAATATACTAAATTTTTTTAAGAAAAATAATAAAAATGACAGTAATAGATAAAAAATGAGTCTTTCTATATTATAATTCTATATTACATATTTCGACGTACTACTAACGTATTACTGGTTTTTTTTATTTATAATGGAATTAACACGATTTGTTAAATTACAAAATTGTTTAAAAACATATAGGCTGATAATAACGATCCAAAATAAAAATTCCGAAAGTTGAGGAAAGTTCCGTAAAGATATGCATTGGCTTGTATAATATAACGTAAGTTGTAATTACTTGATTGACATTCATTGATGGCTTCGCCGTCACATCCATAAATGCATTGCGTTGCAACATACTTGGATTTATTATAAACTTCTTTCTGAGTTTTATAAATTTCTCTCATCCGTTTGACGTTCGATAAAAATTATGTTCTAATTATCGATCGTCTACGTTGTACTCTTTTTTATTATTTTTAATTACTTTTTTATTCTAAAAAATTCAAAAGCTGCATCTATAATTTTTTAATGTTTTTTTAAACGTTATTTTTTTCACACACACACACACACACACACACACACACATAAACATCAAGTTAATTATCTTTATTGATATATGTACGATTTACATAATGGATGCCTTTATCATTCTTTCGTTTTTTATTTTTTATTTATCTTTTTTTTTCTTTTTTTTTAATCATGTAACATGAATTTTGTTAGCATTTTTTAGGTCTTCAATAATTTTATCTGTTTTTGCAGTGTGTGCGTTGTGGAGCTTCGGTGAGACCGTTCCTTGCGATCAGTGCGGACGGGAGTGTGCCGACATATGCGGCACCCGGCAATTTCGCGCTTGTTGCTTCAACAATATGCGGAAGAGACATTCCGACTTCTTTGGCCTGAAATTTTGGATGAGACCACGGAGATATGCGCTTCACTTTTACCCTGATTACGACGCTTAATCACAGCGCTATACACATCCAACACAATTATGGAGAATCCCACGATATAAAGCTAGTTATTGTGCTCAATGTTATATTTACTACCCACGCATATCGTTCAATTAAAGTCGCATAATGTCGCCTATATTTTTCCCGCAACTTTTCTCCTTTCTCTTCTCTTCGGTAACACGCTTGTTGATGCCAATAATTAAAATTAAAGATATTATCCAGCAGCAAGATATTCGAATATAATTCTTTGTGTATAATATAAAAATCTCTTGCGCCTGATTTTATATATAGAATATTATGTGCGATTCTTGATTAGTTAACTTCAATGAAGTCTGTGGAAGGGGAATCGAGTGACGATATGCATATTAATAATATACGCATATATATATAAAATAAAAAGTATTTTTATTTTGCAAAAATATAAAATTATATATTTTTAAATTTGTATTTTTTTTGTCAAGCTGTGCTTATACCTCAGATAGATTTATATTACAATATTAATAAATATATAATATCAACTTTGGATTTGTTATACTGTTACAATTTTCTTGAATTTAAGTATAATTTGTAACGAAACCTTGGTCAGGTAACTGAAAAGTAATGAATGATTTAACTGAAAACTAAATTACAGTAGTCTTAAATGTAATGAATGTTATATTAAATTTCATGTACAAATATACAAATATACTTTTCAGTTACAGATACATTAAATTTAATGTCATGAAATTAAATTCAACTTGTGTAATTTAAAAATATATTAAATTTCATGTTATTTTTAACAGTGTGTGTAAAATATGTACTATTGCCAAAATTTCGTTGATTAAATCATACATTGTTAAAAAAAAAGCAAGTACATTAAAATTTTGATGTTGTCAATGAAAATGAAGTTATAAGTAATTTAAAATTTTATGAAGTTTAGTACATTTTTTATTAAATTTTATGCAAATTTACATAAAATTTAATTAAAAATGTACTAACTTCATAAAATTTTATGAAAAGTATACAAAGGTTTGCACACAATTAAATTATTCTATTGCGATTAAAATTATGCACAGCTTGATTTTCATTATGCAAATAAAACAGTAGCTATTATTCTATAATTGAATCTATTATGTAGACAATTTGCTTCCTAATATCATTTTCTATAATATTATTTCTATTTTCTTTGCATGATTTTTTGATTTTTTAAAGCTCATTCCTTGAGCAGTATTCATGTGTTTACGTTTTATTGATGTGCATCCATCGTTTGGTGGAAGATTGCTGCTACTCACAAAAGTCTCCCGATCTATTACTTCTATATAATAAAAATAAGTGGTATGTATTAATCATAAAAGAAAATTTATTCTGTATATACATAGATCCATCGTACATATATGCATACGCGCGCGCGCACACACAAATACATATATGTATACATAGTGTGTGTGTGTGTGTGCGTGTGCGTGTATGTGTGTATGTGTGTGTACACATAAAATAGAGAAAAATGACATCGCTGTAATCGGTGCATACCTCCAATATCTTCCGTGTCATTATTTGATAAAGATTTATTTTTTACATTATTGTTAGAAGTAACTTTGATATTTTGTGTCAGTCTTGAGTTATCTGTCTCTGAATCATCAATCTCCGAATCATCAATCTCTTCATCCAGCATCAAGGTATTAATGTTTTCTTTAGTAATATTACTATACGCTTCGGACATAATTTTTCTAATTAGCTGTTGCCCGGTAAATGAGTTACTGTAAAATATAACATTCGTTTTACAAAGCTAATTACAACATTAATACATTCGCGACCGACGGTTGTCGGTTAAGAATTTAGCTGAATATACTGCAAGGATCTGTCATTTAAATGTGTGTGGATATATAATAAAAAATATTGCTTCTCGATATAATACTTATAATCACTTGTTTAGAATAAAAAAAAATTAAATATTACAAACACATACTAAAAAAATATGAATGAAAAATTACTGGCAATATTAAAATTGATAGAATTGCTTAAATTAATTACATATATTTTTTAAAAACAAATATAATGAATTTACTACAATGTAAAAAATTTAATATTTTTACAGATTAGTTGTATGTCGTTATATAAGTTGTCGTTGAGTAAATGAGAATGAGTTATGAAAGTGTTGATTATCATCTCGTGTAACATATATAAGCATTATGAGTAGGAGTAATGCCGATAGTAATTTGAAAAGACGTGCAACAAGTAATAAAGTTCTAGTCATTAAAATATTTATAAATTATGAACATGAAAGGATAGCACGAGTGACTTCAAGTCTAGGATGGTCGGATTATGATCTGAAGATCCATCGAGATCCACTGAGATTCCACCTGTGCTACACAAACATGTTTTTTTCGCGTGGAGATCATCACTCCAATCTAATTCTGACATTCAGCTAACAAATTTTAAATGACGTAGGACTACGTTACCAGTATTCAACTGAAGAATTTGAAATGACATAAGAGTATATTACTAGTTTCAAATACAAGTAATTTCAAACTTACTGTGACAAATTTCTGTCTTCCCAGTCCACACACAACCACGATTTCAAGTTGTGTGGTAAGCTTTGATCATTTGGGAGCCAGGGTTTTGCACCCACATATTGAAACTGTGGTGCATATCGATACAGCTCATCGTACCAGAAGCAACATTTCAAGAGTATATATCTTGTATGAAACCTATTCAAATATAATATACATATATATCTCCATTCGTATAAAAGAGAATAATGTTAACTTTGATGAATCGTTTATAGGAACATTACCAAATTCTGCATATAGTAGCCAAAGCTATTAAAACAATCTTCCACGCTTGACCCGATTTCATTCTGGATATAAAATAATGAGAGGCAATCCATGACATATTTTCTATTCTGGTCATGAGCTTTCCAAAGCCTTGCGTTCTCGCAAGTACATACTCCAGATTTTGTCTACTAGGTAAACTATACATCCCGTCTCTCATTTGAATGAGAGATTTCAAAGTCACATAATCATTCTTTAGACACATTCTGTAACAATTGTCCAACGCTTTGCCCAATTTGACCATGAACATGAAGCCTTTGTCATTTCGAAATTTATATTTCATTCGATAAATCAAGCGATTTAGGACTGCAACATTTCTATGTAAATCATCCATTAATTCAAAATCATGGATCACTGTGCTTAATGTCTTTTTAAATTGAGATACATCAACACCTAAAAACGAAAACAAAGTTACCTACAGATGTATATTTTTGCAATCACTTTATTGTTACAAGCTGTATTAGAAAGAAGTTTTATGATAGGCAACAAATATATTAGCTCTCTCTCTCTCTCTCTCTCTCTCTCTCTCTCTCTCTCTCTCTCTCTCATAAATACTTCTTTCTTGATTTGTTTTTTTTTTGATATAATACTCAAATGTAAATATCCAAAATACATATGTTTCAACCTTCTATCTGATCATTTCCAATGTTACAAATATAGTTTACATTAAAACAATTATAATGATACATACTAAAAATTCTAGAAAAGTCTAGCGCTTATAATATTAAAAACCTCAATTCTGAAGCAACAATGTGTACTTTTTGAGAAGAGATCCAATAATAACCTTATATGATGGCAATTATAATTGTTAACTGATACGTTGTAATAAGATGGGATTCATTCCTGGAATGACACCATGAACAGATTTAAGACAAGATCCTATAACTTCTTGTGATCATATCAAGATTTTCAGATTGCACACGTTGTTACTTCAATTGAGATTTTTAATATTATAAGTGCTAGACTTTTCTAGAATTTTTAGTATGTCATTGTAATTTGTTTTAATGTAGACTGTATTTGTAACATTGAAAAGGATCGGCTAGAAAGTCGAAACGTCTGTATTTTGATTAGTTAAATATAATATTTATAACAATAGCAAAGAATATCTTGCTTGTGCTCTGAGTCCTTTAACTGATTATTTTAATTTATTTAATGGAGCATTAAATTACTTTTTATGTAAATATCCATATCTAATAAAAAAAAACAAATAATTATTCAGAACACATGAATTCGATGCATTTTAATTTAAAAATATATTGGGTCATCTAAAAAGTTGACATCAACACCATCTAGTGACAAAAATATCGCGGATACTTTTTAGATGACCCAATATAACCAAGAAAAAATATATACCAGTTCTTTTAGCATCTGGTGGCTTGATTTGCCACATTGTACGCGGCGGTCGTTCCAAAGTAACATGATTCCAAAATGCCATCATTTTTACAAGTTTCAATGATATAAGTTTACGTTACACACGTAAAATTTGCAACGTAACAAAAATGTATAACACACAATCACGTGGCGCAATTACAAAACGACAATTCTAACCATAACCGCAGACGGAAGCTAAGAGCGAATTTACAATAAAAGTATAGAAGAATATAGAATCGTGGAGAATTGACCAATCATAGTCTCTCTTTCACTGTGATTGGTTAGCTTGCTATCTTCGACTTTCGAGCCCTGCGATGATCGCATCAACATTCAATACTCCACATAACGGCCGTTGGTGGATGATTTTATTTCTGATCGAATTTCATCTTAAAAATTTTTGTCTTAAAAGTGAGATCTGACTATGCATTGTATCCAACTCCCCCGCTGCGAGGGATCACGAATCCTATTCAAAGATATATGATGTTAGCAACATAGAACTCTTTGCGCATGTGCGACTTGTCTCGGTGATACATTCTATAACATTTTTGAATAATAAAAATTTTCCTAAATTGTATCTTTTTCCTAAATTGTAATGAACAATGATATTAATGATGAAATATTAATTGAAATTGTAATGAATACTGATGAAGTATTACTGAATTTCATTTTGAAATATGTATCAATTAATTGATCCACTTTTAATATTATTTCATTAAGATTTTATTATAATTTATTAAAAATTTATTAAGGAGACTTTCATTTGAATTGGGTTGAAAAAATGATTCTTTTTTGTATTTTCTTAAAGTTTTACATTTCAAGAATACTCAGTTCTAAATTATATTCGCAAAACTGATAAAGTTACAAGACCTTAAAGCGGTCACGCACAGGCAGGTAGAAAATAATTCAATAATTCTTCCGGTCGTCCCAACGGTTTTGTCTGCCTAACAGGGATTAACAGTCCTTTCTTAAACAGGGGGGAGGGGGCTTTTCATTGGGAGCGAATATGCGAAAAAAGTCGATTTTCTCGAAAGTGCGTTTTTCTCGAAACGAGGTTTTAAAATTGATGGGCATTATATCTATGAGAATTATAAATTATCCAATCGAGTTCAAATTTGGAAAAGTTTTGTTAAACAAATTTTTGCCAAGGGTACCTATAAAACTGCTGACTTTTTAAAATTAAACTTTTAGGAGCCTCCAAAAATAAACAAAAAAATAAATAAATGAAAAACTCCCGTACTTTTTATGTTTGCTAAATTCGTATAAATGAATACTAATATTTTGAAAAACGCGTTTAATTAAAATCATTCAGTTTTCTTAGGCATTTTTATATTTACTATCATAATTACGAAAGCAAAAAAGAAAATGAATGAGTATTTATCTGCTTCGTATGTCTGTTTTCAGTGGAAATAGCCCTGCTCGCAGGAAAGAGCTAAACTTGTTTATACCTGTTAGACAAGAAGAAATAGCTGTGACGCCCGGATTATTGAATTATTTTCTACCTGCATGCGGTGACCTTTAACGACTTGTAACTTTGTCAATTTTGCGAATATCATCATAATTTTTGATCCGCATGAGTACTCTTGAAATGTGAAACTTTAAGAAAATATAAAAAAATTGATTTAAACAGAATAAATGTAATCATACATATATTTAATAACATATATTTAAAAAAAGTATTTTATTCTACATAGATTCTTCATATGCCTCAGCGATAATTTTACTACAAATGTAACAACGTATTACGTGCGTGTCTCCTGCTCCCTTTAATTTTATTGTATAGAACACGTGAATATCCTTGCACCACATCAATCATGTAATCCGTCTTACGTTTTGTATTTAGTGCTAAATGGGATCCAATAATTCGAAATGCGGATATAAGATACAGTTATAATTTATAAATTTACATTTACAAGGCTTATAATATAATTTTAATATTAAAATAATCCTTACGCATATTAAAAAGAAAAAAAGGAAAGAAAAAAACGCTGTTGAATTTCGAGCCGGTTACAATGTACAATGATCAATGCTGTCGATCACTTAAAAAGTTTTAAAACGCATTAGATATTTTATTTTAAAAATCGATTGTACAATTTTAAGATTTCATGTACAGAAAGTGAATCAGGTAGGCTGGCAAGAAGCTTATCGCATCAATTATTCTTCTTGGCAGTCTCTCTTTAAAAGAAAGTGGCTGCTCGTTAAATCGAATAATTATCGTGATATCGTGTAAACAGTAACGATATAATTGCGATAAGTGCCCTGTAATTATACAAGATGTTTTTCTGTACGTTAAATTCAAAGTTATTCTATTTTATTTTACTTAAACTAGAATATAAGCTAGAGCTTCCACAATCGTAAATAAGGAAATAAGTCGAATCATATAATTAATAATAATAATGAGACCTACAATAAATTACGTAAATGAATAAATATGTATCAAAATATACGAATATGAAACAGGTTCATTCATATTGTAATAAAAAGATTTTTTTGTTGGACAAAAAATACAACTTTGGCTCTTTGTGTACGCCAGATGAAAGAAATGCTGTCAGGTGTGTGCATAACATATCGATCAAGATGAAGTTAAGTCAAGCATCGTGTTGGTGTCTTCTAACGCTGGCAATGGTAACTCATTCTTCTCCTCTTCGATTCTAGCATCCGACATCTTTAGGAACTTGATTACCTTCTCAGTAGCGGCGATTCCGCAACTACTCACTTCGTTCTGAAACAAATACGCGTGATAAACGTTACAACATATTTTTTCAAACCAAATGGGATATTTCTCGCATGGATGCTTACCGATGCCGTCAGATTCATGAAGTTGAAGAACTTTTGAAGTACAGATACCATAGTGGCGAAATTCTTGTCTGGTAGTCTACTTCGTACTAGCGACTCATACTCCTATACAATGGAAAAAAGATTTAATAAGAAAAAAAAAACTATGCTTAGTCTCTGGATGTAAATTATTAGATATGTAACAGATAGATTAATAATACTTTTTACTTATATAATCGCGTTTTTAAAGTTTTTTACCTTGTTATCCATTATTAAGTATCCAAGTAACAGTACTACATATGCTCCGATTAGTGTATGCTCCATATGTCGTCCAGCTTTCTGTAACACTGTAAAATAATAATCTTACGGTTATATTATAATGAAAAATCACAAATGCATCTGGGCATTCTCATGAAATATATAAATTAATTTTTAAAAAACATAAGCATATTGGACTTTTTTCTTAAAAAAAAATTTTAAAGGTTTATTATAACGTTAAATATTTCAATATAAGTAATAATGATTTCACTTTTTTAAACAGAAATTATAGTAAATAATACTGTGATTTTTTAAAATAATTTTTTGAAAGAATGTACTTCTTCAAAGAAGTCGTTAAAAATTGATTTGTTCAAACAATGACTATTCTATGCATTATTATTAATAAACTTTGAGCAAAATTAGATATCAAGATAGATATGTATGCATGCACATACAAGTAAACATTATACAAACATTTCGTAACAGTTTCTTCGATAAATTCTTCCTGAGATTTAGAGGTGCTCGATACTCTTTCTGTTTGCTCAGAATCTTTCTTTCCGTCTAAGATCGCGTCCGTTTTCTGTTCCTCGGCCCGCGCGAGTTCCTCTTGCTTGTAAAATAAATCGATCAGAGACGCTACGCCACTTTCCTCCGCTGAAAATACGCAATTATAAAAATAAAGGTCTTGTATTCTCACAATTTACTATATTAAAGAAATGTAAAAATCAGGTATATTTACCATCGAAAATATCTTCTAATGACAGAGGTGCCTTCGAGTTAATAAGAAGTTGCTTGTTGTCGTCGCACTGCTCTACTAAATTTATCAACAGAATTAATGCCAACATCATCATATCAAATCGTTTTTCTTCTGGGAGTGATTCAGGCACACGTAATAAAAGAAACAAACTACAATCCAAAACGCCAACTTGTGCGCCAACTGATCTGCTGCCGAAGGCTGTGTAAAAAAATACATATGTTTTAAAATAAATAACTATGAATGCACTAATAATATAAAAAGAAAATCTTACATTGTCTATTAAACCGATGAGTAAGATTGATGAGAACTTTAATAATTGCAAAAAGACATTCTCTTACAACAGCACCAGTGGAACTTTTATCGCTTGGATCAGTTGTTGGATAAACAGGAATCTCCTGTCCACATAAGTGATATAAACTAGCTAACGTGCTTACTAATACTCCATTTTCGTACTTTAATAAATATGCCTGATTCTCTTCGTTCATATGTGTTACCTAAAAAAAAAATCGCAATGTTTAGTCTCTTTTTATTATTCATTCTTTTTGTAATATAGCGTGTCATATGGGGGGAGGAAGGGAGGAGGAATAAAAGAAAAAAAGCACTTACATTTTCTAAGACGCGTAAACATCTGTCAACTTTACGTAATTTGTCTAATAAAGGATCTGTCCAACCAGATCTTAAAACATTCTGGCTGTTAATATGACGGTGACATTCTCGAATTGTCTTTACAATATGTTCCAAGCCACCTAGTCCTCGTAATTCTTCTTTGAACCATTCTCCAGCGCGTTTTGACGTAAGACTCAAAAGTGTCTCCATAGCGAGCTGACCAACCTGTTAAAAGCGTATTTTGAATTATTCGATAATAGAAATAAACCTACATAAATATAAACATGTGTATAGAAATAAATATAAATGCAAAGAATGCGTATCAAAAATTACTTACGGTGATATTATCTAAATTTAGATGCTTAGCATGTCCTTGAGCTTGTATATCAGCACATAACTGACGTACTTTTTCTTTATTTTTCAGTAATTCAGCATGACTGAGACCACAATCATCAAGAGCATCCTTATGGCTGGCATCAGATTCTAACAGACTTAACATTAATTCCAAACAATCGCGATCAAGATCCATAGCAAGACGATCTTGACTTAATACAAACATTACTGTAGCTGTGCATAGACCAAGACTCTACAAATAATAATAATAACAATAATAATAATAATAATAATAGTATCAGCATACAATTATTATATATATATACTAAAAAGTCAATTTAATAAGGAAAGCAGTTAATGTAATATGTATGAATATATAGAAATGAATAAAACTTTGTCATATGCGAGAGTTTATACCTGATCTTTAGTTGCATCATGAAGAGCTTTAAAAAACTTGGCAACAGTTCCATGAGCACGCACGTGCATACGAAATGCAGGAGCCATACACTTGCTTGCTAATCGTATGGCTGAAAGGCAACGAGTAGCATTTGGATTATTTTCTCTCAAAGTATCCAAGATATATTCCACATCGTCATTAAACTCCTGGAATTCTCCACTTTCTTGTATCTGATGGGCTTTCTTTACGTTCTTCACTACAGTATAAAACTGCAAGGCAAAATAAAAGCTAAATAAATATATGTTGAATCAAAATAAATCGTATGTATATTACAACGCATTTTCATATTCATAATTTGCTGTCTTATATAACTGGATGAGAATAATTCTACTTATAAATTTATAACACAAAGAATTCATGAAAGAATTCATTCTTTTATCAATAAAAACTATGTATTGCAATAGATCTTCCAAGGAAACAACCAATATTCCACAATATAATAATTATATTGTCTATAGTATACTCACTCCTTTAACTTTTTTGCCACAGCGAACGCTCGTGACCGCATCGGCTTCGTCCTCGAAATCCACATCGGTCGTAGGATAAGTCACAACCCTCGTCAACTGCGAAGGTTCAAACTCTTCCTCGTATGCTACTGGTCCAGCACTGCTGGAACCGGACGCAGTGGTCGGTGTGCTGTTTCCAGTATTAGGCGTATCCGTAGCAGTAGATTCCTTATCACTGTCGCACCATTTATGCTTGTACAATGCTCGCCTCTTATTCCCATTCGTCGCGCCCGTCGAACGGCTCTTAAAGATACTACCTTTCTTAGCAGCAGGCTTGGTCGACGAGACATTAGTCGACGGTGGATCGGAGGTCTGCAATTCTGAAACCGTGCTCGTCACGTGCAGTGGTATTTCACTCTCGGCGTTTCCACTAGCACCTTCACTATCACTGCTTGAAAACCAATCCTGATCCACCAAGGTCTTGGCTGCAATTTCAACGGTGGCGATGGTATCAGTTGTTCCACGAGTCAGTAGTTCTGGTTCCAATTCAGGATCAAGTTCTGCTTCTGGTTCAGGCTCGAATTGTTGCGCGATCGTAACGGGTTCGGTCACAGCTTCATTGACGGGGATATCTATAGAGCAATGTTGTTCAATTTGATTTACGATGCTCTCTGATGTTGTGTCTTCTGTATTCTCCGTATTGTCATTGTCATTATCATTGTCATTGATACCGGTGGCCAATGTTGGTGGTGCTACTGATAATGGTGATGATAGTGGTGAGAGTGATGGTGATGGTGGTGATGGTGATGGTGGTGGTGATGATGATAGTGTTGGTGGTGGTTGTGGTCTTGTGTCGGAATCGCTTGATAATATATCGATCAGCTCTTGAGTTGTAGTTGGCAGTGGCTGATCGCGTCCGATCAACGGCTCGATAGTCGGTTTCGAGGAATACGTTGAGCTGCAGTCAGTCTTAACGATGTCGTAATGGGAGATAAGTGTATTATTGGAATCCGTCACCGATTTTCTCAGCGTCAAGGAGAGGCCAGAACCATGGGAGTTGGAAGTAATCGGCGTTGTCGACGACGCCACGACGGAAGTCATCGCCGTTGGGTCCAAGTGCAGATTCTTAGCGCGACTACGTGTTGTCCGTCGCATATCCGAATTATCCAATGGGATTGATATGGTGGAGACAACAGGTTGATGCGCACGTAAGGATCTATGATCGGACTTGAGCGACGTTTCCGTATTGAAGGTTTTGCGTTCGATGTCCACCTTCGAGGGACTAGCGAGGGGAGTAGAAATCCTATAGGTATCAGGTTCGAGATCCTGAGTGTCCTGATGTACGTCCCCGCAAACCAATCGCGCCGTACCTTTGCATATTCTCAGTACGATCGGCGGTTTGCTCTCCTCCCGATTGGGAGTGTCGGGTGTACCGGTGCTATCTAAACTTTCTACTACTTTCTTAATTGAAGCATGTGACACTTTTGTTACAGCCTGCTGCTGCTGCTGCTGCTGCTGTTGCTGTTGCTGCTGCTGTTGCTGTTGTTGCTGCTGCTGCTGCTGCTGCTGCTGCTGCTGCTGCTGCTGTGGGGGTTGCTTCGGGGCGCGAGCCCTCCCATATTGCGAATCAGGTACTTGTCTGTAGATTGCCACATCCTGGCGAGATTCTTCGATCACAGGCGGGACATTTCGGCTCTTGAAGAATTTCTTCGGCTTGACGACCGCGGACTCCGATTTGTTGTCCGGGTCAGTTTCGAAAGAAAATGGATCCTTTCCAGGATTCACGCGATTCTGATTCCCATAATCGAGTTTCATTCTCTTTGCGCCAAAAGTATTATGTATATCGTCTCTCCTCCCTGAAAATGGAATAATTCTGAACATGATGTTTTATGGAAATATATTACACATCGATGAAGACTGAAGATAGGTTGTTAAATAATTTAAATTGTATTTTAAATATATCATCAGATATCTTGAGATTGATCAATATTCTTGAGATTGATAACGCTTCTAGATAAAGAAACGTTTTAATTAACAGGTATTTTATATATAATTATCTATTCATTTATATATAACACAACAAAATAAAATATTTATCCATAAATGCTGTATAAAGTACAGGATAATTTCATAGTTTATGTAATATTGTGTTTATGTAATATTATTCTATTAAAATTTTTCAAATGTTAAATTCTATTGAACAGAACCATATGGTATCACTGCAGTTAAATATTGACATTATACCATTGAGATAAAATCAGTTGATTATGCCAGCCTCCAAAAATAAATCTTGTCAATTTAAATCACTTTTATTTTACAAGAATAGATTACAGTCTTTACTCTCAGCGTTAAAAAATGATTCTTTAAAATTTATAACTGTAAGAAAAAACACAATCTGTTGTTTTTATGTTATTATATTTTTACCAATGTTATTTTTACCAATATTAATTTTAATCTCAATTTAATTTATTTTTATATTTTTCTAATCCTTAGAATTAGAAAAATTAAAAAGGAAGTCAAATCAAGATTAAAGTTAATCTATATTGATAGAAATGAACCTGATGTTATTATGTTTATCAACATTGCATTAGTGAATATTTTAATTTTCACTCGATAAATATTCTTGTTAAATGAATACATATCCAAGAAAGGAATATTGATCATAACGATGATAAATATTTGTATATGAAACTTTTTTTTATAACTTTTCTCTACATTATAAGAAAAAATTTTTCAATACCATTATTGTTTTAAGATACAAAAAATGTATAATTAAAAAGTTCATAAATGTGTTCCTCTCTTTCCGTCATAAACACAGCAAATTTTAATGTTTAATGCATGTTTCTATCAATATAGATTAACTTTAATTTCGATTCAATTACTCTTAATCATTGTTTAATTCTTAGAATTAGAAAAAGATAAAAAATCAGTTATAAATCAAGATTAGAATTAAACTACATTATGATAGAAACAGATATAAATCTCAGAATCAGAAAGAGGTGAAGTTAGTTGAACCAAGATTAAAATTAAATTACATTAGTAGAAACAAGCATATATATTTCTATATATAAAGTTGACCAGCAACGTGACCAACATATAATGCCACAATTTTATTATTTACAAAATACGTTTCCCTCCGTCATAACAGCCATCAATTGCTGTGTAAAAAGTAACTTCCACAAGTGCTGTTGTAGCAGCAATCACCACGTACATCTAATGTAAACATAGAGCAATAAAGTTTCTTTTTTTTTTTACCGTTGATATTCGTGCTCCTGATAGAAGTAAAAGATGTTATGCCCCATTTGCCGACGGTGCCCGCGGACTTGGCTGCGGACGGGCGATTGCTGTTCTCGCGGAAGAGCTTGTCGAATTGAATGCTGCCGGGTGTTACACTGCTGACCTTGCGGCTGTAGGACTTGGTGTAACTGCGGGACGTCATTGTGCGCGCGTCTCGTAGATCCTCTTCGGCATCGCAGGATGATACAGGCGATAATGACGCAATCTATCCTCGTGCCCGTCGGTGACGAGCGGCTGCGCGCCGCGCGCGCTCACGACGTGGGTGCCGCGGCCTCCGGAGCATCCGAAGTGCGACCGTCCACCGTTTCCTGTCCACCGGGTGCGTGTCGTATCGACGGCAGCGGGCAGCTGAAATTCGGACCGATTCAGCTGCGGCGGATGGCGGTGTCCCGCGGCGGTGCGATAACGTGCACCGAAACAAACGCCATATTATGAGCTATTCTGACTCTGACGCGCACGAGACGGAGATGGAGACGGGGAGCTTCTCTCATTCGCTCTCCCTCTCGTACACTTTGTTTGCACGTTTGTTCGCTCGCTCACTCTCTCTCTCTCGCTCGCTCGCTTGTTTGTTCCGTTCGCGCGCGACGCCGAGATGATAAATTCGATTAGCGATCGGAACGATCCCGGTCGGGCGCTGTGCCGCGCGACCGCGATACTCCACTACTTCTCGGCACCTCGGAACTTACTGCTAACGCCTCTACCACTTTCTTCGTCGTACTCGTCGTCGCTAAACTCCACCGTTCGTTGTTTCTCCGCTCTTTGTCTACCACTCGGCTACCATTAATTTCTGAGACTCGTGGGGATTATTAATCATCAACATAGATCTTGAGCCATCTGCCAATTTTTTTCGTTTCGAGATTTAGATACACGTATATAGAGGTGTATACATATATGTATATTACGCAGAGGGGAGGGGGAGGGAGAATGGAGTGTCGACACTCCACACGATATTTGCCACTTCTGCCAATAGATATAGTACGCATATGACTATTCTAAAGTCACTAGATTAATAATAGGTCTGGGTATCAATCATGGGGTCGATTCTGTATCTTTAAACAAGGTGAAAATTACAAAAGTGAACAAATTTACTAGGTATTGACCAATGAAATTATCAGTATTCTAGTAAATTCGCTTACTTTTGTAATTTTCACCTCGTTTCAACATAATCGATCCCCATGAAATTTTATCCCTAGGATGGAAAACGAAAAGTGAAAATTTTAACTATTGAAATTAATGGAGAAATTTTTCACTTTTCACTTTTTATTCTAGGAAAAAAGTTTCGTGATTGATACCCTGGGGTTCGATTGTGGATTTTGAAAGGAGATGAAAATTACAAGTGAGCAAAAGTTACTAGGTATTGACCAATTAAATCATGAATATTCTAGTGAATTTACTCACTTTTGTAATTTTTACCTTATTTGAAGTACATAATTGACCCCTTTTTCGTTTTTACATTGCATAAACGAGAAATGCAACAAGAATTTTTTTTAATTAGTAGAGTACTATGAAAAATAATTTTTCTTTATATTTTTATTCTTGTTCAATAAATATGTAGTAAAAAAATTCTCGTTATTAAACCTGTTCTTTTTGGCTGAACTTTTTCATCCTTCTTCCTCTTTTTTTTTCCTGGAGAGAAAAAGTAGAAAGATGAATTGACAAAAAATTCAGCCAAAAAGAATAGGCCTTATATTTGATCTACTCTCATATTTTTGTACTTAAATATATTTGGCATTGAAAAAAATGTGAAAACAAAGATGCAAAAAGTGTAAGCAAACAGACTTCTAAATGGCGATCGAAATAGCCAATAGAGACTAGAGACTGTCCAATCAGAATCTGGCCATCTTCTCCTCGATTTGTGATTGGTCCGATATTTTTCATCCCTTTCATTTAAATATTGTATATTGTATAATGAAAATAATATGGTTGTCGAGTGATATTTCATTTGTGCATTTTTGTCGTTTGATAAATGTGTGCAGGACAGAAAGGTCCTCTTTCTATCCTATAGTCATCAATAGGCTTGAAAAATTTGTTGTATGACAAAAACGTACAAATGAAATAGCATCCTCCGTCCTTATCTAATCTACATAGTAGTATTGAAAAGAACCTCAAAAATGTGAACATTATTCTACGAGATTTGATATCGACATATGATATTTTATTCTCTTCATCAGTAGTAGGTAGTGTAGTACATTAATCATTAATGGATCATAGTAGCAATCTGATTTATCGATCCCATTTAAATTACATTGGGCCGATAAATCAGATTGTTACTATGACGCAGCGGATTAATGCATGTTTATCACATACGTCTATTATATCTGTGGGTTGATAACTGTCGAAGCCACTGCCAAAGTCAGCTGTCAAACGTACGAGATGTCAAAGAGATCGATCAACGACCCAACGACGGATGTCAGCTGAGAGATGGATCACATGAAGTGAAGTTTCTCTTCTATCTTGTGTCATAAATTATTAACGACTCAGTTAACTCCAGTGTTCATCTTCGTCTAAACTGCTTCTTAAATATAGGACGTATAGGCGTGTAATAATCTATGAATTTAGGCGTATTCAACAGAGTTAATCTCAAGGTGATTATATTCGACAGATTGTATTCTTCATTTAATTGCACCTATTTTCATCATTTACATTATTTATACCACATTCAATCTTAATTATCTTCTATTTTAGTCTTTAGTTTTCATTGCATGGAAGAAGCTCAATGTTTTTACGTGTTTTTAGGATTCCCAAGGAGGGATGTATTCAGAATGGGCCTCATTGAGCACTCTGATCCAACAAGGCTCGGAGGAAAGCCAAAGCGTACTGGAGAAATTTCCTCCTGGTGCAGGCAAGGAGGTCGCACTATCCATAGTTCGCCAACTTGCTGCAAACCTGGGCATTACCCAGGCAGGAGAGCCTAGTCCCCTCTCCACCGATAGGGAGGTGCAATGGTGCATGGAGGTGATATGTTTTGGTTTGTCGTTGCCGCTGGCTGAGCACGACACCGTCAGAGATTGCGTGAACATATATTGCGAGTGGCTGTCTGCACTATATTCAACACCAAAGATCTCTGTGCCCAGACCAATTGTGGATGACCCAAACTTCTATGCTAGAAAGATCATAAGTCATTTTCACAATCTATTTGTTCCAAGGAAAGGGGAAGGTAAGACAAGATTTGGTTTTTTTTTTAATGACAAATTTACTGTCTGATTCTTTTGATCAAAGGCTCATTTTCTTTCCCAAAGTCTGGCCTTTTCTGTATCAGGATCTAGGTAATCCACGATATACATATTACTTTTCTTTGAAAACATTTATATCAATTTGCAAAATGAATACTTATACCAATATCTGTAATACATTACCTTTCGATGAATGTTTCTAGGTACAGACACTATAAATCGGCAAGCTGTCCTGTGTCATCGAGTACTTAGAACTTTGCAGCAAATTGCGAGAGGTCCTGCAACACTGGAGAGAGAAACATGGGAAAGCTTACTATTATTTCTCATCGGTATTAATGATGCACTATTAGCACCACCAGCAACTAGGGAAGATGCAGGAGAGCAGTTATGTGAGAGAGTGCTCGGTGTATTGTTAGAAGTGCGGAAATATTCTAATTAATTAAGAATGTACTAGATATACAGTTTCTGCAAAAAATGAATGAAATTGAAAATTCACTTTTTGCAGAAACTGTATACCTGATACATCCTTAAACTTATAACCAATCATAAACTTATATAAAATGAATTTTTTTCAGGTCTGGCTGGTCTCCTGTGAACGCAGTTTTCCTTCACCTCCGTTATGGCGAACATTACGAGAATCTTGCCTGCGATGGCGTCACAGATTGGCTTTAGTAGAGCAGTGGAATCGCGTGTGTCTTGCTCTTACAGCGAGGCTGCTGCATATTATGTACGGACCAATGTTTCCCGAATTGAAAATAAGTATGTACCTTTAATATACTTATTAACAAAGTTTGCACATTGTTTGCGGTATTACGATAAATAAAACTTTGTTAATAGGCGAGGAAGACACGCAGCTAGTACAACCCACTATGTCGGACGAAGCAGTGGCACAGGCATGGTACAGATTGTTGCGTACTATCGGTGATCCCGTAGACTTGTGTAGACCCGCTGTTGTCTCGCAGACGCAGGCGTTTCTACAATACGCTATCGCCAGTCCTAATGTCATAGATCCATGCCAGCACCCGTGTTTGCAAAGTTTGCCGCAAATATTTCTGAAAGCGATAAAAGGCATAGCAGGTCAGGTCGACGCTTTCCTCGGTAAGTCAAGGCTATCGATTTAACACTACAAAAGTACCAAGCGAATAAATTATTATGAAAATAAAAAATTATGTTATTAATATAAAGGATATATTTATTCGAAAGTTTCAGAACTCTATATTTTACACAAGAAATATATTATTAGGTGTTGGAATTAATTCGTAGCGTTTTTAATGAAAGAATGTTATTTATTTCACATGAGCATTAAAAAATACATTAATGAAAGTACTTCCCATCACTTGTAAAACGCTACGAATTAATTCCAACACCTAATAATTTAAAAAAATCGAAATGATATGACCGCTCGGTTACTTTTAGTGTTAATCGTTAACGTTTAATTCGTGATTTATTTCGAAAAAAACTTGTAAATTATCTTAGGGGCAAAAAGAAAATATCTCCTGAAATTTGTTTCTATCTATGACACTTGCACACCTGTCGGCTTGTTCACCTGTATTTGCAATGGTGGCGGTTGCACATTGTCGCAAATGTTTTAGGAGTTTCACAGGCATGCT